>NW_023466226.1:0-7781 GCF_013731165.1 Rhagoletis pomonella | reverse complement strand
GGTTGCAAATAGTAGGCTAGGAGAGTGTTCATCACCTTTGGCGCCCGCGGTAGAGCTCGCTGGAGTTGCTCCTCTTGATTTAAGTGGTACACACCATGAAGAGGGAAACAACGCAAACACAGCAAATAGTAGCGAAAAAGCTGTAGAGAAAGATGTTTTGTGCTCTTAGGTACTAAACTTAAGGACCTTATTGGTATGATGGCCCCTCCAAGGCGCAGCATTCACCCGCCAATGAGGGACTTAGTAAGTGAGATAATGTGGCTCTACGAGAAGGCAAACATAGCAAACGGAAGAAAGAAAATCTGTTGTGAAGGATTCTAAGTTTACGCAGACCTCTCCTCCTTTTAAGAAAGGGAGTCAAACTGGTAAACGTGGGCTAGAAGATACATCCGGGATTGTGATGAACTCGCCAAAGCGAAAGGAGAGCACTACTACAAAAAAAAATGGTGAAAAAGAGGTAATTGCTGCATCCTATAGCGAACATGTGGTGAACTCGCCAAAGCGAAAGGAGAGCACTACTACAAAGAAAAATGGTGAAAAAGAGGTAATTGCTGCATCTTATGGCGAAACGTTGGCAAACGCAAATCAATTGCAACCTCGTGAATGGGTTACACAAACGAGGAAGAAGGCAAAAAAACCAAGACCCAAACCAGTTAAGCCGAACGCTATCATTATAAAGAAAGTCAATGAGGAAGGCATGTCTTATAGCGACATTCTAAGGACTGTAAAAGGCTCTGCTGATTTAAACAAGCTCGGAGAACAAGTAAAAAGAGTGCGAAAAACGGCCAAAGGTGAAATACTACTTGAGCTTAAGCACGCGTATGATGAAGGCTCTGTCCAATTTGACAACGCTTGAGAGACATGATATGGATGAGGTCACGACCAAGGAAGATGTAGCTAAGTGTATAACTGAACAAATATCGGCAATTGATGATTTCGATGTAAACTGGGTCACAACCATCCGAAGGGGATACCCAGGCACACAGACAGCTTCACTATCTGTCCCACAGCTTATCGCGCAGAAGATTTTAACGTGCCAAAAAAATTAGGATTGGTTGGTCAGTTTGCCGTATCCGGGAAAAAACTCCTCTCTCCAGATGCTATAGCTGTTTACACTTTGGGCACCAAGCGCGGACCTGCAAAAATGAGGATCGCAGCGGTTGCTGCTTTAAATGCGGGGAGAAAGGCCACAATGTTAAACAGTGTAGCAAGGAAGCCGCTTGCGTGCTCTGCAAATCTAGTGGTCAAGCCAATGAAGCCCATATTGCAGGTGGTAAGCAGTGCCCATTCATATCAGCGTGCATTAAAGGCTAAAGTATGAAGCTTCTACAATTAAATCTTAACCACTGTTCAGCTGCTCAGGAGCTACTCTGTCAAACCCTTATAGAGGAAGACATTGACATCGCTATTTTTAACCTTATAGTCAGGAGTATTTTGTCAGAGGTAAGATCGGCGGGATATATATCTATAGCTGTTATGCACCACCAAGCCTGAGTTATCAAGAATTTGAATCTTTTCTTGATAGACTAGTTCAAGACGCCATGTTATATTCTCCAAAGCTTATAGCGGGTGACTTTGATGCATGGGCCGTTGAATGGAGAAGCGTTATAACAAACCGACGAGGGCACGCCCTATTAAAGGCATTTGCACCACTCGACTTGTTCTTACTGAATACAGGTAACAAAAACACTTTTGAGAAAAATGGCAGGGGCTCCGTCGTTGACATTGCATTTTGCACCCAATCACTGGCACCAAAAACCACTTGGAAAATTAGTGACATTTATACCCAGAGTGATCATTTAGCGATTTTAATTGAAATCTGTGATGTAAGAAACCCTTCTAGCAGATGTTTCAAAAAGTATGGTAAATGATGGTATAAAGAATCGTTCGACCCAAATATGTTTAAACTAGTACTGGATGGTATCAGAGACGTTAGTGAAACACCAGATAATGCGGAAGCTCTTTCAGAAGAGCTCTCAAAAGCTGTTATCAGGGCATGCGATGCGTCAATGAGCAAAAAGAAGAAGAAGAAAATGTCAGCGAATAAGAACGGACGCCCAAAGAGACCATTTTAAATCTTTACGGAAACGGTTAAAGGTTGCAATTAAAAATAGCAAGAAAGCGTGTTTTAAAGACTTGTGTAAACGAAATTGATGAATACCCGTGGGACGGTTATGAAAAAATTCAACAGTAGCCAAATGCAGACACCTACTTGCCCGGTACTACTTAAAAAAATAGTAGAAACACTGTTCCCGAAAGCGGAAACTAGCCCAGGACCTGTACCAAGTGAAACACATACAAATGTTTACTATCCGCCACTTGAGCCTGATGAAATCAAATGCGCGGCCAAACGGCTAAAGAACAATAAATCTCCAGGTCCTGATGGTATTCCCAACTTTGCTATTAAAACTGCAGTTGACGACTCTCCGTCAGCGTTTTTAAAAGTGTTCGACTCCTGTCTTCGTAGCGGAGTATTCCCGAATAAATGGAAAAAGCAAAGATTAGTCTTACTTCCAAAGCCCAATAAACCACAAGGTGAACCTAGTTCTTATAGACCCCTATGTATGATTGATACCTTAGGTAAGTTACTCGAACGCATCGTTTGCAGTCGCTTGTGGTAGCATATCGATACCAAAGAATGTCTGTCAGACACTCAATTCGGGTTTCGAAAGGGTAGGTCAACTGTCGATGCTATACGCAGCGTTACCGACATTGCTGAAGAAGCTATTAAGGGTAAGCGTTGGAAAAATGGGTCCAAGGAATATTGTGCTGTAGTCACCCTAGATGTAAAAAATGCTTTTAACTCGTTGAGCTGGTCGCACGTTATAAATGCGTTAAAAATTATTCATATACCACAGTATTTATTTAATATAATTAACAGTTATCTATATAATAGAGTTTTGTCCTACAACACGGAAAGAGGCAAAGTAAGCTATAGAGTCTCCAGAGGAGCTCCCCAAGGTTCCGTTCTTCGCCCACTTTTGTGGATCATAGCCTACGATGGCGTATTGCGTCTACCCATTCCAAGAGGAGTTAAAATAATTGGCTATGCCGATGACATCGCGTTGTGGCTAAAGACATAAATAGGGTGCAAATGGCCACAACAAATGCTTCCAAAATAGTCATCGACTGGCTTACAGCGAGGGAGCTGAACTTAGCAGTCGAGAAAACAGAAGGTGTACTCATAACAAGTAGAAAGAAAAAAGAGACCGCAACCTTGAATATAAACGGGTATGTCTTTGATACATTACCAGCAGTGAGGTATCTAGGCGTAATGACTGATGCAAGGTTGTCTTACAAAGTTCACATTCAAATGGTAAGTACAAAAGCGGCAAAAGTTCAAAGCGCATTAGCTAGACTGATGGCAAATGTAGGCGGTCCAGGTCAAAACCGCAGAAAACTGCTAACAAAAGTTACTGAACCAGTTATAATGTACGCGGCCCCCGCCTGGGGCCATGCACTGGAGCAAAAGTCCTATGCTAAGCTTGTAAACTCTGTTTTCCGTCTTAGTGCCCTGCGCGTCTGTAGCGCTTTCCGGACAGTTTCGCATCATGCAGCCTGCGTCATAGCTGGTGTTATGCCTGCCGATTTGTTGGCTAACGAAATCCGGCGTAACTATATGACGGCCCGAACAAAAGGTAGAGCCCTCTCAAAACCCGAGATCGCGGCCGAACGCCAAATAAGCCTATCACTATGGCAGCAACGCTGGGCCTCGTCTTCCTCTGGGCGCTGGACTTTCCGACTCATTCCGAGCATCGAAACTTGGCTATACAGATCGCATGGCGAAGTTGATTTTTATATGACTCAATTGCTTAGTGGCCATGGCTGCTTTCGACAGTACCTGCACTATTATGGTCACGATGACTCGACAGCATGTGCCCTTTGTTTTCATTAGAAAGAGAGAGATTAAATACTTTGACTCAAGAGGGCCTGAGTACGCAAAATATTATTGAACACATGTTGAATGATAAAAAAGTATGGGGCACAATAAAGAATATAAGCAGAGAAATAATGAAAATGCTAAGGATCAGAGAGCAACGCCGCCGCTTAGAAAGAGGAGATAGTTGAAGTTATTTGGGTTCAAAATTTCTTATTTTATCTTATCTTTTGGCATTTCTTTGCAGGTAAACCCTGTGAACACCAAAACGCTCCTAAACCCCTAATCACATTAGTGGATGGGGGATTATGGAAAGGGCGGTATGACGTGGGGCATGTTTATGCCACGGCCTCACCCCGATGTAATAGGCGAGCGGTTCCGGGGAGGTGGCTTTTGGAGAGTTTCGCACGGGCCACTTGATGGATAGTTTCCCTAACCCAACGTCCTTTTAAAAAAAAAAACACACACATATGTACATACATATAACTCGCAATACTGACTGAAAAGTAAGTACATACATTATGGTACTGACGTGCGAAGTCAGCGAAAAAGATATGATTTATTAATATTTTCATCAAATAAATATACATATACATAAGTAAATAATGGAAAATTTAAAACTTTAAAAGTGGCTTTCTTTAGAAACTTTCATCCGAATCTTCATCGCTCGAGTCATCCTCGTCAGCCAAAATATTTGGCAGCACACTACTTACGAAACTCTGTTCTTCAGTCACAGACTTGTTTTGAAGTATATACTCGCGTATCTCTTCAAAATTTTTTGGCTTACTTTGCATTAACTGTTTTCAGTAGACACTGTTGGTTCTGAAGACATAAATAGTAACCATGAGATCAATATTTGAGATTTCTCGAGACATTTTTTGAGTAAAATCTAATCGAAATTTTCTTATATCTTTGTGTCGGTATTCAAGCGCTTCTTCGGTTAATACCCCAATCGGTAAAACGAAATGTTCAACTATATCGCTACCATGGACTTGAATTTTATGTACTGTACTGGCATATAATGCCACGGATACAAACTACAGTATATTTTGTTAGTATCACTCAGAAGCTCTTTAAATTTTGCTGTATTTGTACGAATAGTACAAGACAAGGTTTTTAAAATCAAGGAAAACCTCTTTATTAAGTTGACATCAATATTTGTGATACGAGCTGACAAATCACAATTATTAAAAAATTTTCGGGCCGTATTACCATCGTTACTTGTACCAAGACCCTGTTTTACTTTGTCAACTATTAAACCCATTTGATCTTTCAACGCTGATTGAAGTTTTAGCTTATGTTCATTAACTATTTTTTTGTTTCCTTCTCCAGTTATGCGCCAACATTTGATTGGCAGTCTATATGAAATGTGTATAATACATTCGAAAAATTTTATGTTAGCATGAAGTGTGGACAATCCGTATTTATAAAATTCTTCTCTAACAGGTTAATTGAAGATGTTTATGGAATTCATTTCTTTTGGACTTGCGTCACATAAATGGTAGTTGGTTGAACTTTTGTTGCCCGACAAAACATTAATAACTGATCCATCTACCATAGTGAAATGCATTATATAATTAACTTTGATTGTAAAATTTTTATGTGTACATGTAAACGTTGAAAGCTTGTATATTTCCTTTTGTATATCACTTTGCAAATCCCGAATCAAATTAGGAGTTTCTTTAGAAAATATAATTCTTATCGGCCGGCAAAAAATGTAGAAGAAAACGTTCCGTTAACCCATACTTGATCATTATTTGCAACATTTCGAATACGCAGAGGAACAAAGGCACATAACATAATAGGGCTATTCGCGATTCGGTGCATAAGAGCTGACAAATTTATGCAATTGCAGAAATATGCCATGGATTGTGAGCGACCTTTAATAAACTGTCATGGTAAAACTTTTTTAATCAACTGATAGAAATGTCAACCAGAGTTGCAATGCATAGCATTTTTATGCTATGGATTTTCGGTATTGCAAATTTGTCAAGCCATGACAAATGCAAATGCGTGTATTTTGTTTGTGTATTGCAAATAATTTGCAATACAAATTTGCAATGCAATGATGCTAGGCCATTTGCACCGGATTGCGAATAGCCCTAGTAAATTCATCAGAAGCATTTTCTTCCAAAAATTTGTGTTTATAGGTGCTATGACCCGAGCTTCCATCTAAGCCCCACGTGCATTCCATTTCCATATTCACATTTTCCGTAATACTGCACGCATTTATTAAACTGGAAATAGTGTTGTTCAAAAGATTTTGCAAAGGTACTTTAGCTGAGGACTCAGTGACTACTATAGGGCTGGGAAGTCATTTTTTTTAGCTAGTTTCAGAGCATGATAACTAGGAATGCATCCTACATGAATTTTATTAACAACAGAGCGCATCATATTATATGTGCGAACTGACAACTGCATTCCAAATATAGAGCCAGTGCTTGAGGAATGGTCATCGCAGAGACTTTTTCTTTAATCCCAATCAAATTTGAGGCGCGCATACGCATACGCAAAAATTAAGTTTTATTTTCTGAGCAAAAAATAAAACCCATGAAATAATGATTATTTTCCGAGCAAAAAGTAAAAAAAATAAAACTTAAAACGTGTCCATTATTTTCCGAGCAAAAAATAAAACTTAAAACGTAACGATTATTTTCCGAGAAAAAAATAAAACTCAAAACATAACCATAATTTTCTGAGTAAAAAATAAAACTCAAAATATAATGATTAAACTTGATTTTTATAAGTAAAAATTAAAAAATAGAAATCAGTGCCGCTGAAGGTACTCCGAGTAATAAGAAATATATTGGTTTACTCCTTATGCACGTAGCATTCCTCTTTCCGCCTGATTTTTTGAGTTGAAGTTTTAAAGGATAATCGTTATTTGCGGTCCCTGTTTATTTTACGTCTCTTAGTTCGATCCGATGACTCCTCGCAAGACAGATGTGTTCTACCCCTGCTCGTACTCGGCCTCTAATTTTTTATGAACATAAGTGCTTAATTGTTTTAAAAATTATAAATTTTTGACATAAAAACTCACATCATCATTGGTTTGTTGTTTAGCATCTTGACTTGAACTTGTGGGATGTCCAGCCTGTAATTGGATGTATGTAAGACCTAAATCGTTAAAGTAACAAAAAACATAACACACTTACAAGGCATACCTGCAAATTGAAATTCGAAGTGAGCCATGTAGCCTCACATTTCATAAATAATCTCTTGTTATAGTGATTCGATATCCACTTTAATTTTAGCTTAGATTCAAACAAAATTAGTTTTTTATTAAGTTTAGAAATATCTAAAGAAGCTCTAGTGTTCGTTGTTATGAAATCACTTAAAGCATTCACTCGCGGCGGCTGACACTTGCAGATTGAAGCCACAAAACAAAGAGGTCGCGATTCTTCAGTATGCTGGCCACTGAAAAATGTGAATATCATTAAAAGATGGACAGAGATGGATGCGATTTTTTTGCAGTACTTAATACACACTTGTAGCAATAATATAGAAAAAAATTAGAGAGGAAATTTTGGGTAATTTTTTTTTATTCACTTTGAAAATTTGTTTTCTCTTTTTTTTCTTGAATGAAAAATTGGTTTGATTTAAATAACGGGATAAGGTAGCTGAGGTGAATTGTAAACAAAAGGGTAGTGTTTCCAGATTTCTGAAATCTTGAGATTTCCATTGGTGTAACTTAGTTTGTGATATGTATTTTTTCGGGGATATAATACGTCTTAAAAAATATGAATATTAAGTACTACTTGTCAACCAATTTCACACCTTTTTGAAAACTTCAAGTTAAGAACTCTATTATGATCATGATAAGCTAATTTAAGGAAAACAATGTTTGTTTTTATTTTAGTTAGGGTATTGGTTTTCTGGATTTGTAAACATTTTATCTTATTTT
>NW_023466225.1:0-7781 GCF_013731165.1 Rhagoletis pomonella | reverse complement strand
TCTCGGCAACAGCGGAGCAACGGTTGAGCAGCGGTGGGAGCGCTACGACGGATGATATGCGGCAGCGGGTGACTTCTGCAACTGGCCCTCGGCAACCGGTGGAGCGAAACAACCTAGCAAGACTAACTCCAGGCACTGCCATTCCCCTAGTCGCTCTCTACAAAAGTAGGGCTGGAACGGGTCGGCAGTGTCGGAGGCTCAACCAGCCGGCGACCAATTAGGATGCCTAAAAGGCGTGCAATCCTGGTCTGCCGGCGGGTTGAGTCGTACTTGGTTTTGGCTTGGCCAGTCGGTGAAATATTAATGCGCCCGCAGGCACACCATGTGATTCGACCGACTGGTCACGCCGAGCTTGGCTTGGCTGGCCGACGACATTAGTTGCGCAAGCGCACCACGGGCTCATCGACCAATCAAGTCAGCTACTCACCTAGCAAGACTGACCTGACTGCGCACTTGTTGAGCCTTTTATACCTGTTGCGCTGTATGCTTGTTGAGAATTCGTCGTATGCCGTCCCGATTTATGCAGTGTGGTGAGCGAAGTGGTTGGTGAGTTATTCGGGCATGCTGCTGGTGTGCTGCTAGCAGTGCTTCACTTGGTGTAGTGTGTATGTACAATGGTGTGTGCATGTACGTTGTTGTATGTATGTCTGTATTTATATGTGCGGTGGAATATGTATGTACACTATTGTATGTATGTGCGGTGCAGTATGTATGTACAATATTGTATGTATGTACGATGCTGTGTGTTATTGTATCGTAGCGGATATGCTACGTTACAAATTAGCCTGGTAAGGGCAGAATTTGATAAATCAAAGAAAACTGACAAATAAGTTCGTGCGGATAAAAATATCATAAATTCGCAAATTATGTATTTAGCGTAACCATTTATCATTTTAACCCTTTTTTCTGTAAATATGTACATATGTATGTATGTATGTATTTTTAGATTCATAACAAATGTCGAAAATAATTTTCCAATACATTTTTCATATTTATTATCATTTATTACAATTCAATAAATCGTGCAGCAATATGGATTTTTTATTTATACATATTTATTTATTTTCATTTTTGTGTTGGAGTGTATTTTTCTCTATGTTCGCGTAAAATTGTGCGTTTGTGTAGATTTATGATTTTTGTCAGAGTTGAATGAATACATATATGCATGTAAATAAGAGCGAATCATTCGAACTTTTGCGCCATTCAAGCGTGTAAATTTCACATAAGTAGTAAGCCAAATGTAAATGTTTGATATATGTATTTACATTAGAGTGCATCATTCCCCAAACAAAAAATACAACGGAACTGCTTTTCCACTGCAATTATAAAATCTATTATATTTTAAGACTTGAACCAAAATATTTCGGAAAAATATTCAAATTCACCTGAGCTGGACCGATATGAAAATACCTGCAAAAATTTAGTATTTGAAAAAAATCCCCCCACATGACAAAACAGTTAAGCTTAAAAAATTTACATACAAATATTAAAAACAAATATTCATAATAATGCGATTTTTGCTGCTGTTTTTGAACTTTTTTCAAAGTCCGATGAAAGAAAAACTTTAATAACTCAGCCAGAGTTTACATACATATACCGTTACTCAAACAAGTGTTCACATTTTTATAAAAATACTGTTCATGCTTTAACCAAAACTATAGAAATCGAAGTTTCAAACATTATAAAAATATTTACTTTTATAAATTCAAAAAATTAACGTACTCGCGAAATTCTTAGATAAACTGGGTGTAGAAAGCGACTTTATCCGTTTTATCTAACGCTTGCTATGTGAAAGAACTGTCATATGGCAGATGATGATGTGCAATTATCTCAGCACGTGCTCCTTTGTTGTTAGCTTACGTGAGCTCAGAGTTTAAGTGCTTTACATTTCATTTATTTTTCACTACAATTCCTGAATTTCAGGACTTTGGCCATACCAACACTGTCAGTTGAATAAGAGTTGAGTCAGCTTTTCGACCAAACTGTGTTGGGTTTACGACTTTATGTCAGCTATTAATTAAATTTGCTAAAAGTTTAAAGGCAATATGTATGCGTGCACGAATTACATATACCTACATACATATATACGGGTCAATCCATTGCAAATCGAACAATGGTTGAAATGCGTCATTTTTAATTTGGATGAATTTTGGTCAGAACTTATCTTTTATCATATAAAGTTCTGCCAAAGCAAAAGAAATAAATATTTCTTTTCGATAATGTATGTAAAATTATAAATTTAAAATTTCCGCGATTTTGCAAATTTATTTATTTAATAACTAAAAAATTTGTAAAGTTGCAAAAAATTACTATGAATATATGAAAATTCTATGACATTTACATTATTTCGAAATAAAAAAAAAAACTTTTACAAATTTTTGGCTATTTTTTTATATATCTACTGTCTCTAACGGTGTTTTTTTAAAGATATGAGTTTTTAAATTTTGGAAATTTTTATTTAAGTTAAATTTTTTTAAAATTAGATCTTGCAATAAAATTTTTTGCTTTCACTACTTTTAAAATTTCAAAATTGGATTTCTTTGTTTTTTGAATTCTTTAAATATAACCTTTTAATAAACCGCTTTTTGTAACTATATTAGTTTTTGAGTTATTCAAAAAATAACCTTGCCAAATACGGTAATTTCAAACTTTTGAAATTTTTCTCCCCTTTTAGCAGAACTTCGTTATATAATAGAAAAAAGTTCTCACCAAAATTTATCCAAATCAAAAATTTTCGATTCCAGCCATTGGTCAAATTTGGCATGGATTGACCCATTTACACGTAGTACTATGTTTAAAACTATATTTAAATACAAATTAACAAAATCTCAAAATTTATAACTGCTATTAAAATTGAGCCGAGAGAGAGTAGGGCGAATCGAATTTTTTCCCACCCACCCTATGCTGAGTTCAAAACGTTCGGTTTTTTTTATTTGTAATTGGGATCAACTTTTTATTTATAGTTAATAACTTTGGCATAAATTTTACACACCAAAATCAACAAAAGCGACCATGCATTTAATTACGATAATTAAATGTGGCTGAAAGGCGATCTCACCATTCAAGGACCAACACGCGCCGCTCCATTCGGCAGCTCCAATTATTTAACTATATATTTGCCGCCGTTCAAAACCTATTTCCAGCAATATTTTAATATGCAATTTTTTATGTTTCAAAATCCACAACCAAAAGACGCAAACGCCTGTGATTTTCACACACCCAACTGGCCGACCGAAATTGGACGCGAAATGTGGCACGTAGTGGTGAAAAGAGGCAATGAATTCATTAACGGTTTGCACAGAATTCACAAAATCGTTATATTATGTACATTGGAAAATATTAAAGGCTAATAACGGTAAACCATTGGGTATTAAATCATTTTGCGGTGTGCCAACGCGCGGGCAGGAGACACGAAAGAATTCAGGAGTATTATTTTACTAACGGCATCCCACTGAGAGTTTTTTCCATGGCTTCTGGATTGCATTGCTCGTTCAAATAGCGTGACATAATTGTATTATTTCATATTTTTAACACTGTTTTTTTTTTTTTTGATGGCCATCGACACTGTTTAAAGGTTTACATTGTAGCACAAATATTTAATCACAATTAATGGTTATTGAATTAATAAAGTACGAGTACGCCGAAATGTGTTGGCGCAAAACTTTTTTGCTTATTGCTTGTTAAACTGCCGTTGAACGTTGTTGATTAATTAGCGCGAATTAAGATGGTTGTGATTGGGTTTTGCTTTAATTTAGCAAGCAAAAAAAAAAATGTTTGTACTATGGCATATCAATAAATTAGCAAGCATTTACTTGCAATTAAAATTTAATTTTATTGCAACACCAATTACAAACACTGGTAAAAAAATGTGACTACTACGGTAGGAATCTTTTACATTTATTAATCAATCGAAATTGCAATGATGTTATAGCAAAAAAATTTTTCAACGTAGAATCTAAGTGCAAGTGGCATTAAGTACCAATAAAACTTTTTCTCTAAGCTTTAAAACTTACAAAAATTCTATTCGACTCTTTAACAATAAACTTTGATTATTTTCCAGATAAATATGAAATCCCTAAATTACACTTTTCAATTTGATAGAAAAAGTATACAAAAAAAAGTAGATATAAGAAAGCGGTTCGAGACAGCTGTTTTTAATAGACTTGCAGTTTTCCCCGTAAAGTGGAAATAACTAGGAAACTGCCTGGACTAACTCTACTTACAAATCCTGGTAGAAACACACTTTCAAAGCTGCATGAATCTGAGCGATGGTGCTCAGGCACGGATCGATCGATTTTGTTTGAATTTTTTTTTTATTGGACGACGTTAACCCATTTCTTTAATTTATTTTTCAAAGGAAAGATGTTATCTCACACGGGGTCCTATAAAAATTTGGTTTAAACCTGATCATTGGATCATGTAGCGTGGTTTTGTTTTTTGCTTAAAAATTACTTGCTTTTTATTTGTATAGTATGTATTTATCTATTGAATCTTTCTCTCGAAACTAACAATAAGTTTTCAAATCTTGAAAGTGGCATAAGTCACCTTTCCGAAAAAAATCGAGTATGTAAATGATAACACCAATTAGAATTTAACGGTATCTTTTAATAAAAAAAGGAACAGTCCAGCGCCTTCGTCTTGATTTGCGGGCTGTATCGGAGGCACAGCCGCTAAATTTAAAAGTAGAATACGTGGTATGGTTAAGAGCATATCCAAGTCAAAAACGAAAGCACTCACTAAGAAAAAATATCGATAACAAAAGCGATAATAATATCGATAGAAAAATCGATAAAAATATCGATAACAAAAGCGATAAAAATATCGAAAACAAAATTTATAACAAAATTGATACCAAAATAGATAACAATATCGATAGCAAAATCGATTACAAAATCGATAAAAAATATCGTTTATTATATCGATAAGTTTCGAAAATATCGATAGCAAAATCAGTAACAATATGGATAAAAACTTCGATAACAAAAACGATAAAATATCGATTATTATATCGATAAGTCCCGAGAATCCCGCAAATCTCTAAAATCCCCAAATAGTCCTCAGATACTTCCCATGTACCAAACGAAAGGAAAAATCTTGGATTTTTTATTAAAAAAGAGCGGTTTTCGAGCATTTTCGTAACAAAAAAAATGTGCTATTTTTTTCCATTAAATTGCTAAATATTTGTTGAATTTATATAAAATTTGTACACGATAATATTTCTACTGCTCCAAAGAACCTATATCCCGAAAATGAAAGTTATATCTGCCAACCATAAGTTGCTAGAGCACTTTAAGCACTTCTTAAGCGAATCTAAGTGATTTAAATTTTTTTGGCCACCATATTCAGTGCGCCATTTTGTATTTTGAAAACGGACTTTATATTCGAAATTAGCGATCCCAACAGTATTAGAATATATCATGACTCATGACCAGACATTTTTGCGTCAGTTTTTTTAAGAAATTAATAAATATATTTGCGATTTCGGCGTTTTTTTTTTGTATCTAGCACCGTAATGACGCCATTTTGAATTTTAGATACTGCCACTTTGCAATCCTATAACACTGCCTTGAGGGACACCAGCATATATAGGGTAACTTTCCGTTATAAAAAATTGTGCCTGACTCTGAAGTTTCTCTCCAACAGAAATCTTTCCAAAATTGCACGCGTATTTTGCAGGGAGTGAAACCTTTAGTTTGTATATAAGGCCATCATGCCAGACTTTGTCAAAAGCTTGAGAGATGTGCAAAAATACACCGGTAGGGTTTTGCTTCCTCTCAAAGGCTTTTCGAATACAAGAAACAATTCTATGAACTTGTTCTACAGTGCCATATTTTTCACGAAACCCAACCTTATGTGGTGGTATTATTTGGTTACATGTTAGTCAAGGGCGTATTTTTTTTTTCAAAATAAATTTTTCAAAAATTTTGGAAAATACGGAAATCAAGCTAATGGGCCTATATGAATTTACTACCGTTAAATCTTTTTTAATAACCACAATGTTTTTTCGGATGAAAGTTTTTTTATTACTATTTTATAAAAATATTGTGCTTAATTTACCCAAAACACCATATAGATCAAATTTTCAAACTTCATAAAAAATTTAGAAAAAATACTATAAAGTACTGCCGACTTCTTAATGTTAAAATTAATATACATTTAAGTGATATAATTAAATAAATTTAAAAGACATTAACAAAACATTTTTAAATAACCTTTTTACAAAAAATATGCCAAATATATGCTTGATAGCTAAAATATGCGCTATACGTTTAAATAAGCTATCATATCCAAAAATGGCGAAAATATGCAAAAATATGTTTTTTGGTAAATGTGTATTTAAGTATATCTTCTCTAGTAAAAAGATATACGCCCTCCTAACCTAACCTATTAAAATGTGAAAATAATCAATAAATCTAAATTAAAATTTTAAATACTTAGAAGTTTTCAAATATTCACTCGTTAATTGCAATCGAGTATATATTATGCCAGAGTTCGAAGTAAAATAGCAGGTTAACTTCAGCCGACTTTGCTATTTGCAGAACTGTTTTGAAAACAATTTAAGCAGTTTAGCTCTGCAATTGCAAAAGTTGGTTCCACGTAAAGTTATCCGATATCTCCATTTCGTTTTAGCCATTTCAATTCAGCTTTAAAATGATTGCACTCCGACTTCATAGATCATCACTATACCTGTTTTCTATATGTATGTATACTATGTATGTGCCTACGGCTTCTCCGTAGGGAAAAGCTGAACTAGAATGCACAAATTCAAGTTCATCAATCATACCAGTTCGTTATGAACTATAATTATACCAGTTCCCTGCAGTAAAATACCAAATCAGCCAGTAAAAATACCAGTTGATTAACTAGTATGTTTTAACGCGACTGCCTACCATTTCGACAATTTCGTACAACTTCATTTGTCTTTGAATTACCAAAACCAAAACTTGGAGATTGGTTAAATAAAGTAGTAAAATATTTAAATTTAATTTCTGTTGGAAAAAACCCAAACACTCAAATACCATAAAAAATTAAATTAAATTGTTTTCTTTTTAAAATAACAGAATTAAGAAATTACAACCAAAATAAATAAATAAAAATTTAAACACATTAAAAAATAAAAATGAAAAAATCCTCTGTCTGAGATTCGAACTCGGATCTCTCATGGCATACTCATGCATTTCACAGGGGATGAATTGGCACTTTACCCCATCAACTTGTATGATGCTGGTAGTATCTCTACTGGTACGGTCAGTCGCTAATATTGAAAAAGGATCAACTAGGATGAACTAGTTGGGCTTAAATACAAACTAGTAGCATTCAAGTTCACAACTAGTTGCTTTCCCTGCAGGGTTACCGCCAAACATATGCACATGTAGTCGCACCCGTGCCATCACCTGCAACTATCATATGTCTGGTTAGGTACGTAAATTTCTCGCAAACGTGGCTTGAATAAGCCAAACTTTAAGCAGAAAACAAAACAGCTGAAAGGCCATGAAAGTTTTACGAAAAATGTATGTAAGTACATACATAATTACATACATATGTACATACATACGAGTGCATACTTGCAGCAGTGCAGTAGCAGCAGTGAACCAGACAATGCAGCATCCATGCCATAGCCAAAACAAAAGCCAACAAAAAGAGTTCACAAATGTCGTGGAGAAGGCAAACTAATTTATGAGAATAAGCTTCTTCACATTTGCATCACCATTGTAGTTGAATTTACGAGCATGCGAGACTTACAACACCTACACTCCTAATACATCTCTCTTAACTGATGC
>NW_023466224.1:0-7781 GCF_013731165.1 Rhagoletis pomonella | reverse complement strand
TTTTTTGTTTCGCAAAACTTTAGCCTAATTTTTAAGAATCCGGTTAATCGTTTATGAAGCTTGAATACATTTTCTGGACACACTCTGCAAGACCTTTACAACTATATCTCAAACATGTCGATTGGACGTCTGGATAAAAACTTCCGAATCTCGTGTATATATAAGCGAGTCATTTCAACATGCTACTGTGGCTGCTTTCGTCACTCGCGCGCACTGCCGTGCGCTGTGATTTACTGGTATCGTTTCATCCATATTCTGTAGGGAAACGAACTAGTGCGGAACTGGTTCGGTTCTAGTGCGTTTGGAACCATGACTAGTACTCGTTAATTCTCTTTTGCATGCTAGCGACTGGCGAATTTAACATTGCGATGTCCTAGGAAGTGTCAATTGTCCCCCGTTGCATCCCTTTGGCTCTAGTTCCGAACCAGTTCTAAATTCGACAGATAAGATCTAGTTCGTTTTGCATCCCTTTTTCTATAGTTCCGAACCAGTTCAAAATTCGACAGATGAGATCTAGTTCGTTCTGCATCCCCTTTTCTTTAGTTCTAAACCAGTTCCTAATTCGACAGATGAGATCTAGTTCGATCTGCATCCATTTTTTATAGTTTCCAACCTATTATAAATTCGTCACCTTAGATCTACATACATTTCTAATCAGGCTTGTCGAAACATTTCCCTTCTATATTAAATACGATCGGTTGAAGGAAGGACAATCACAAATGTTTAAACGCATTTATTAAAAATTTATAAACCACATTATTAGTAGTAGTATTAAACTTAAGTAGTAAGTAAAAAACAAAAGTGCGTTCTGCTTAAAAGTAAAAATATTAGTTCACTTTGTCTTGCTTGTCTAAATTTAAGCATATTGATTTTTAAGTAAATTCAGTTCTTTTTAAGCTTATATGTATATGAAGTACTTCGAAAGTTTTTGTCGTATTTAACTTAAATAAGCTATACAGTCAGTCAATAAAGTTTAGGTACAGTGCAGTTTTTACAATACCGGTAACTATTTTTTAAATATTTTATGTTTCCCTAATTTTTTATAAAAATATGGTTAATTCTACACCAAAAACCCCAAAAATCAGAGTTCCAAACCTTATGCAAAATTAAAGAAAACTGCAAATTTCCATCCAAGTATTGCAATTTACACTCTTTAGAAAAAAGTTAAGTACTCAGTTATTAGCCCATTCAATGTTAGTATAACAAAGTGCAAGTTTGAGGTAGTTAGGGCTTACCATTGATATTTAGCAATTTTTTTTGTTGTTTGGTAAGTCCTAGCTTCCTCACACTTGCACTTCATTATACTATAATTGAATGGGCTAAAAAACTTTTTCTAGAGAGCGTAAATAGAAAGTGAATTATTTTAATGAAATTTTGCACAATTTTCTTAAATTTTGCACAAGGTTTGGAACTCTGATTTTTGGGGATTTTGTTGTAAAATTGACCATATTTTTATAAAAAATTACCGAAAACTAAAATATTAAAAAAATAGTTGCCCGTATTGTAAAAAATTCGTTGTACCTAAACTTTATTGACTGACTGTATTAAGGTAGCTGTGGTGGATTGCATAAAAAACTTAATTTGTCTTTTCTTAAAAAAAAAGGTAGCTCTGGTGGCTTGCATTTTTAAATAAATTTAGTAAGAAAGAGGTAATTATTTTGACACTTTTTTTTTAAATGCCTCTTTTTCTGCAACTTCATTGCCTTTCTCAATAGTCCTTCGGGATCTTGGCCTTTGTTTATGGAATCACTAAGTATAATGATTATTAAGCAACTCAAAAACTATACCAGCGTGATAACCGACGTATCCTTTTGAGAGGTAGCCACACCCTTATAAAAGGAATAAGACCCAAACTTTTCAGGTAAAAATTTCAGTAGGTTGCGTCTTTATGGCCTTTTCAATTTTATAAATTATCAGTGGAAAAGTAAAACTGAAAATTAATGATAATCTCTGCGCGAAAAAATAAAAATCATAAAATAATCATTATTTGTAATCCCAAAAATAAACATCAAATAATAATTATTTCCGTGTGAGCGAAAAAATAAAACTCAATAATAATTCATAAAAGAATGATTAAATGCTGATTTAAATTATTTTACTCATAATGATTACCTTCCCTGCTTTTAAAATTTAAAATAGAATAATTTAGTGAAAGTACCACATTTCACTGCTGTTGGACTGGTGCGGAACTAGTTACTATCGGTTCGTTTTTGGCAAAAAAGAACTAGTACTGAACTAGAAATCTGGTTCACTAGTTCGTGTTTTCCCTACAGGGTACTTTGAAGGTAAATGCTGAGCAAAGGGCGAAAAAGGCATGCGTTGCTCTCTATGCATTTAAAAAGATGCCGAGCAATAATGGGGCCTGTCCCCGAGTCTAAAGGCTCTGTTATGCATACTTGGCATTGCTTGAGAGTTGTCACATAAGGAATCTGTTAAATGAGCTTCGCGTGTAAGCTGTTACCCAACGCACAGCATTACATACGTAAAAGTCTGTTGGTTTTTGATTTCTACGTAAAAATGGTATAGCAGTGCATGCAATGCCAAGTATGCATAACAGAGCCTTAACACGTTGGGCATTCAATGCGATGGTGAAACCGGTATTATGCTACGGAGTACTAGTGTGGTGGACAGCACTGAATAAGAAGAATTATGCAAAACGTATCGAAAGACTAGTGATAATAATAATAATAATAGCAAAACGGTTTTACCCTCCTTTCCCGCCCATCCGCAAGAGGATTGAAGCCCGCATGACGTACGGAACCATTATTTTCAATTTTTGCGCCGAGTCATGAAAGGCAGGAGTTTATTAAGTGTCGAGATCTTAAACTATTCAGCTACAGAACCAAATCTATCAGCTGATTATAATGTATTTATGTTAGACAATCATTTATTAAGAGAGAGTAGTATCGCTTTTTTTACCTTCCTTTTATTAGTTCGGGATGTAACTATGTAATATTGATGCGCCTAAAAGATGCAGCGATTTCTATTCTCACGTTACATCAGGTATGTACATATGACAGTACGAATGGCAATTATAATAGGGAGGTCTTAGTTTTTTGAACTATAATTTTTTAATGCTGAAAAGCGAATCAGATACCTGGGAGGGAACATTAAGGCTAACTTCACCCAGAAGAAGCGGACTTGAAATTGAGCATGTCAGTAATTTAACCAAAACAAGTAAGAAAGTCTTAGTTCGGGCGGTGCCGAACATTAAATACACGGCGCAAGTATTAAATATATGATTTTTACCTTTCCGAAAACTACCGATACATGTTAAGCCGAGGTGTATCAATTTTGAGTAACTTAGCGTCCTTAAATTTGGAAATATTGAAGTTTCAGGCATTTCTGAAATTGACCATTATATGAAAATCGGCCTCAATTTTAGTCCGATTTCAATAATTTTCAACATTTTGCTTTCATGTGGCAAGCACAATAACCATACCGATTGGTAGAACGGTTACCGAGATACATATATGTGATCATAAGTGGGCGGTGCCACGCCCATTTTCCAAAATTTTATCATAAATGTATTTTTTGGTAAATTTGGTATTTCTCCAAATTACGGTTATATGGGATGTGGGCGTGGTTATTGTCCGATTTTAAAAAATTTCGGCCATTTGGTATGCTGTAGCAAGGCTAACAACTGTGCCAAGTTTGGAATGACATTGGTGCAGCGGTTACCAAGATATACACATGTAACCATAAGTGGGCGTGGCTACGCCCATTTTCCAAAAATTTATAATATTCTTATTTCTAGTCTAAAAATTATTGTAAATATCAATTTTGAGTGAATAATCTTCTGTAGTTACTAAAGTATCGCATTCGTATTTCTGAAAATTATCGTTTATGGGAGGTAGGCGTTATTATTGTCCGATTTTGCCCATTTTCAATACCATCCGTCCTACGCCCGAAAGAAGTGCACGTACAAAGTTTCGTTAAGATATCTAAATTTTTAGTGGAGTTATCGTGTGCACAGATGGACAGACGGACGGACGGACAGACAGTCACCGCTTAATCGATTTCTCTTTTCATTCTGATCATTTATGTATACATTTGTCTATATCTATCTCGATTCGTCTTGGCTGTTACAAATAACCGTTATGTGAACAAAGTTATAACACCCTTGTGTAAAAGTGCGCTCGGGTACAAAAATAATATTAACTCATGCATTGCAGGTCATTAGGATAGCACTCCCTTCAGTTGATATGTTTTTTTTAAATCTGTATACAGTTTTAAAATCGGATTTACACGTAGAATATGCTAAATTTTTATTAAAAAAAATATGAATATTAAAGAAACAGCAGGAAAACTGTACATATTATTATTTAATTTATCTCTTAAAGAGGTCGTTTTTCCAACTATATGGAAGGAATCGTTCATAAACCCGTTACATAAAAGCGGTAGCAGATCTTCAGTGGAGTACTACCGGGGGATAGCTAAGCTTTCTGCAATTCCTAAATTATCTGAAGCAATTATAACAAATCAGTTGACGCATTCTATCTCTTCTAGCATTTCATATAGTCAACATGGATTTTGCAAGGGCAAATCAACTTCTACAAATTTACTCGAATTAACATCCTACATCTCAAAAGCATTTAGTGAAAGCAAAACTGTTGATGTTATATATACTGACTTCAGTAAAGCATTTGACAAAGTGTGCAACTCGTTGCTCGACTACAAACTTGATCTTCTTGGTCTTCCACCTAATTTTGTATGTTGGATCTCTTCATACCTCTATGATAGATCACAAAGGGTAATGTTTAAAAATACTATCTCTGACGTCATTGATGTTACTTCAGGAGTCGCTCAAGGTAGCCACCTAGGCCCGGTTCTGTTCTTGCTTTTTATAAACGATATTTCTACAGATATACAATTTTCCAAAATTTTAATGTATGCAGATGATGTAAAGCTTTATAAATCGTACGTTTCAATTAAAGAAAGGTCTTTGCTACAATCAGACTTAGACAGCATGGCTTACTGGTGTCAAGTAAATCTTATGCCTCTAAATCTTAAGAAATGTAAAGTAATGAGCTTCTCGCGAAGAGCTGTTCATCCCACTTCTTATACAATAGGTAACCATAACCTGGAACAGGTATACAATTTGGTGGACCTTGGTATCACACTGGATCCTAAGCTTAATTTTAATCTACATATTAATGTGACAGTCAACAAGGCTAAAGGTGTACTTGCATTTGTGAAACGATGTTCAAAAGAATTTTGTGACCCTTATATCACTAAAACCCTGTTTACAACATTAGTTAGGCCAATTCTGGAATACGGTTCGGTGGTTTGGAATCCAAGGTATCAAATTTACTCAGAATTTCCGTTGGGATTCTCAATATAACCTTCCACCTTATACGAGCCGATTAAAACTTATTAATCTTCCTACACTTTCCAGCCGCAGGCAAATGCTTGGTACAATTTTTATAGTTAAATTACTAACAGGCTTAATTTCAAGTCCGCTTCTTCTTGGCGAAGTTAGCCTTAATGTTCCCTCCCGGGTATCAAGACACTTTTCCCCCCTATTTCTGAAAGCTTGTAAAACTAATTTTGAATTGCACGACCCACTCCGTTGCTTATGCCAGGATTTTAACTCTCATTCCAGCACGTTTGATATATCAGATCCGCTTTTCAGCATTAAGAAATCGATACTGTCCTCTCGCAATAAATGAATCATTAAAATAAAGACATAAAATCGGCTGATGAATTTATTTCTGTAGCTGAACAGTTTTAGATCTCGACACTTAACAAACTCCTGCCTATCGTGACTCGACGCAAAAATTGAAAATACTGGTTCCGTACGTCATGCGGACTGCGCCCCTCGTGCGGATGGGCGGGAATGGAGGGTAAAAACCGTTGGGATATTATTATTATTATTTTTATTAAAGATCAAAAGAGTGTGCTATTGAAATTACTGGGGGTGTATGTATGTAGTTAAAAAAAGTATTATCTCAAAGTTCTATCTGGTTTCCAAATAATTCAATTTTGTGTTTAATTTACAGTTAAAATTTGCTCATTCTCAAACATCTCATTGTCCTTTTTTAATTTCATGAGCTTTTTTTTGGATTCTTAGTTTTTTCCTCTTTAAATCGCCTATGTCTAATGGAAACCAACATAT
Source organism: Rhagoletis pomonella (assembly GCF_013731165.1). NCBI lineage: Eukaryota > Metazoa > Arthropoda > Insecta > Diptera > Tephritidae > Rhagoletis > Rhagoletis pomonella. The sequence goes on along the minus strand of NW_023466224.1, from coordinate 1,663 downwards.
TCTATTTTCTCAAAATTAGTAACCGCTACCCTGGGTTAATGTTTATTGCTGGAGGAGATCATCCGCCCTCGTCATCTTCCTCAGTGGTTCTACGGCTACAGGATGCGTCACACCTTCTTCTTCTTCTTGTGGTTGCTAGGTCACTATTTCTATGATATTTGCAATTTCCTCAATGAAAGCAACAAATCTACTAAAATTTCTGCCTTTAAAGATAAATATCTTCACTATTCGAGAGAGTTTAAAACGTTAGGTAAATTGCTTCAGAGCAGGTATGTTCGTAATTTCGAGTCGGATATCAAGGTGAATCCAAAGTCGTTCTGGAACTATGTAAATTCAAAAAAATCGTGCTCTAGTATTCCCTCGGAAGTTTTCTATAACGGGACCCATGCTTCCTCATCTTCTGAGGCTGCAAACCTTTTTGCTGACTTCTTCCGCTCGAATTTTGTGACACAGTCGGAAACCACTTGGGGTTTTTCTCCAACTGTGGATTCTCCAATTAACTTTGGCAGGCTCTCATTATCTCTTGAGGATGTAGTTGATGGCATTTTGCAAATCAAATCCTCATTGCAGAGAGACGTTGATGGCTTATCATCTTATCTTCTTAAGAATTGTTTGGCCTTTGCAAACCCACTTCTGTTACTGTTCAATAAATCACTTCAGTGTGGCGAGTTCATCGATGCCTGGAAAGTTACCTTCATTAGCCCTATATTCAAAAGTGGTGATAAAAGCAATGTTTCCAACTACAGGCCCATCGCCAAGTTGTCGACTGTTTCAAAGTTATTTGAATATATTGTTAAGCAGAAGTTGTATTTTACAGTTAAACGCTTAATTTCCGATAATCAGCATGGTTTCATGTCCGGTAGGTCAACTGTGACAAATCTAGCAATTTTCTCTGAATTTTGTATGACGGCTTTCAATGACCGCCTTCAAGTTGACACTGTATATACAGATCTTTTAAAAGCCTTCGACAAAGTCAGTCATTCAATTTTGATCTCTAAATTAGCTAGTTTGGGTTTTCATTCACTTTTTTTATCTTGGATAAAATCCTATCTTCAGCATCGAAACTGTGTAGTCGTTGTCGACAATACGCACTCCAACTCTTTCATAGCGTCGTCTGGGGTTCCCCAAGGCAGCATCTTAGGCCCCCTGCTATTTGTCATTTTTATTAATGACATATCGAGTTGTTTTGTTAACTCTAATTTTCTTTTATACGCTGATGATTTGAAGATTTTTTCGACCATTTCAAATTCTTCAGACTCCATTAAGATTCAATCAGACCTTGACAATGTCTCAGCCTGGTGTCGCACCAATGGCCTAGAGTTAAACATAAGTAAGTGTTTTCATTTATCCTACTCCAAATCGCGTCGCGTTATCCCCACTTCGTATTGTATTGCTGGTACCCGTCTATCTGCTCTTAATGAGATAACTGACTTAGGTGTAGTTTTTGACTCGAAATTTTTATTTAATAGTCATCTAAATTACACCATTGCTAAGTCGTATTCAGTGCTTGCTTTTATTCGTCGATTTAGTTCAGATTTCACAGATCCTTATACCCTTAAGCTACTGTTCACGTCGCTGGTACGCTCTAAGTTGGAATACGCTTCTTTTATCTGGAGACCCTATCATGGATGCCATATTAATAGACTCGAGCGGGTTCAAAAAA
>NW_023466223.1:0-7783 GCF_013731165.1 Rhagoletis pomonella | reverse complement strand
GCAAAGCGAATGGGTCTGGGGGTAAACGAGGACAAGACGAAGTATCTTCTGTCATCAAATAAACAGTCAGCACATTCGCGCCTTGGCACCCACGTCACTGTTGACAGTTACAATTTCGATAAAGTAGAGAATTTCGTTTACTTGGGAACCAGCATTAACACCGATAATAATGTCAGCATTGAAATCCAACGCAGAATCACTCTTGCCAACAAGTGCTACTTTGGACTGAGTGGGCAATTCAGGAGTAAAGTCCTCTCTCGACGTACGAAAACCACGCTCTATAAGTCACTCATCATGCCCGTGCTGGTATATGGCGCAGAAGCATGGACAATGACAACATCCGATGAGGCGGCTCTTGGAGTGTTTGAGAGAAAGATTGTGCGGAAGATTTACGGGCCTGTACGCGTTGGCGACGGCGATGAGCTGTATGAGCTTTACAATGATATGGACATAGTGCAGCGAATTAAAATACAGCGGCTCCGCTGGCTTGGTCATGTCGTTCGAATGGACACCGACGCTCCAGCTCTGAAAGTATTCAACTCGGAACCCGCTGGTAGTAGCAGAGGAAGAGGGAGGCCCCCACTACGATGAAAAGATCAGGTGAAGAAGGACTTGGCTTCACTTGGCGTTTCCAATTGGCGTCAGTTGGTACAGAGGAGAAACGACTCGCGTGACTCGCTTAGGCGGTTACAGCGCCAAAGAAGAAGAAGATACCCCAATCATAGTCCTTTCTATGTTTGCCGTGATCGTCATCAAAATAAGGGGTATCATCCGAGGCATGGTTTTTTTTCATTGGGTAGGATTTTAAGGTGCAGGGACTCAAACCCACCGCACGCGGGCTGATACGTCTTGCCATATTAGTTCGCTCCCAAACGCGTGTTTGGTCGCTATACAGGGGATACGTGGATATAAATATCCGGACGAATTGGGCTGCGATTTGAACCATAAGCAAACAAATCACTTCTGGCCGCTACCAGGTGAATGGTCAAAGGCGATTTGTGGCGTGCGCCGTGATATTGTCACACAAACCGGATGGACCTACAGTTTTACGCCGACTCCGAATGGCGATTGTATTTTTTTGAGAAGCTGTTTTTCATAGCAGAAATACACTCGGAGGTTTACCATTGCCTGCCGAGGGACGACCGCTGTTTAGAAAAAACCGTTTTTCTATATTTTTTTGCTATGTTGCTTTGACCAGGACTTGAATCCAGGCGTTGCGGAATAGAAGCGCGCACTGCTTATCACTACACCACAGCGGCCGACAAAGGCGAATATCTCGACTAAAAGCTGATGTATTTTTTAAATTCATAGCTCTACGTACCCGTATACCGAATAGCCGGACAAGACGTATTCTAAATAAAAAATATAAAAAATTAACTTTCCGTATACCACAGTGATTCCCAAAAGGATCCAGTTGGCCCACCAGGGGCCACGGGAGACTCGACAGGGGTCTACGTTGGCGTGAAAAAGTATGGGGGCCCACGAAAATGTATCTGGTCTCGATAGTAAGGAAGCAAAATGGTGCTTGATAGCCTATTTATTTAACTTTAATGTATCTTTAATCATCATACGTGGGAAAGCCTTAAAGGCCAACTTCAGAATAAAAGGAAACGGATGTTGGTATAACACTGAGTGAGGCGATGCGGAGATTGCCGGGGCCAGATATTTGAGCACTTGTGTCTTTTCAATGCTACAGGATAATACGCCACCATTACCTTTATTCAAGATATTCTAAAGAGAAAGAGTTCCCTCAGGGGAATGTTGGTTTAATTCCAGCACTGAGCCTGCACTCGCACATTGTCGAATCTTCACTAATAGCTCCACAACTGACTCAGGGTCAGAATCAGGAGTATTTTTAAGATGTTAATGGGGATAAGCTTCACTTTTTCTCTTGGGGAATATGCTTCGGTCTTCCACTACGTGGTGGAAAATAGGTGGAGGGGAAGTACAGCCAAGCTCTACTTAAGGCACTCTATCTAAGTACTTCCAAGCCAGTTCGGCAATGCAAGTCTCGACTAAATTATGTTGGGAGTGCCCGGAAATGAGACATCTGACCCTTTGGCCACAGTTGGCTTGATACTTTGCTTGGGTGGATACTTTGCTCAGCAATGATTGGGAGCCATCGAGTGGGTGCAGGTGGCAAAACTCATGTTGCCTTCAATCTCAAACATTAAACTTGCTTAGCTTCGCGGCGGCCCGCGTCAGCGCTACGCCGCGGCCCCCCCGGCCCCCCTTCCCCGTCTCCCGACGTGCTGTAACGCAGGTAGGTTATTTTTTGTATACGTTGAAATAAAATTTTTATATATTTTAAACATCGAGGGCTTATATTCAATAATACCCTCTATCTGCACACTTTTCACAAAGATGAGATTCTGATATAAAAATCCACCTAAGCTTTACCTGTCATCAGTGATATTAATGCTACCTTATATAACGACAGGTAATAAGTCCCAGATGGTTTCTAAAATCACAAAATAGTTTTTGTGCAAATTGCAGATAGAGGGTATTAATGAATTCAAGCCCTCGATATTTCACATTTTTATATTTGTAAGTTATTGGAAGCAGGGATGCCAACTTGGCTCAATCCGTGCCATTTGTTTCTATTTTACTTCAAATGGCACTTAATTTTTCAATTTGGCACAAAATGCCAAAATGGCACTTTTGTAAAAAAAAATAACATTTCAATACATTTTTGTGAAATCCTTTGCGTGCACTTCTTTTTCTCAACTAAAATTTTCTAATTTATAGAGGCTATTCAACTGGTTTATCTTAAAATTATCTTATGATTAAAAGGAATTACACCTTTTTTGGCACTTTTATTTTTCTATTTGGCACATTTTGGCACTTTTTTTTTCCTCAATATGGCACCTCATAACTAAGGAGAGTTGGATTGGAAGATTTCTGCTGTGTTTTGAGGGAACAACTTGTCTGCAGTAAAAAAGCATATAATTTGTGTTTCAAAAGTGTGTGAAAACCAATCGGTTAACTTATATGATCTCTGTTCCGATATTAAATAATCAATAATTGTTTATATCCGCATTTTGGCACTTTGGCTCGTTGAATGTGCCATTTAATAAATGGTGTCGTCGTTCTCCCTAGCTGCTTTTAAATGACTGCTGGCGGAGACATAAATACAGTGTAAGAAAATTCTTTTTCTATAATTGTTTCCTTTGGTTGTTGGTTTCTTTTCCACCTTAGACATTCCGAATTCGTTCAAAATATGCTAATTTAAAACACAGAATTCTTTCAGTGCTCCTCCGGGGTTTTTGGACATGTACTGTTTCTTCAATTTAATAGTGTTCGCGACAGATGTTTTGCAAGTTATGGATCATTTCTCAACTCTTTATTCAAATATTTCTCGTATTCCAGCTGTGCGCAGGCGTTTAGTTTTTCGCATCGTGTTTTTACATATTCGTAATTTAAATTCTTTTTTTAATAGAATCAATTGGTGGTAGTTCATGATTGTGTGTGGATTAATATCATAACACTGAGGATTTGGCAAAAGCCTTTTTCATCTATTAAAAAACAACTTACGGGGCAATGTTTATTGTAAGAACAACATTTTTTCTATGAATCAACATACTTAAAGCATTGTTGACGCTATTTCCATTTGAATGAGGAAATAGCGTCAATGACTTTATTTCCAATTTTTTGTTGACTTTATTTCGCTTTTGAAAAGGAAATAATGTCAATTGACTTTATTTCGCATCAGGGTGGGAAATAAAGTCAATTGACCTTATTTCCATTGACCTTATTACCTGTCACCGATGACTCTATTTTCCCATCCTGTTTTGAAGAGGATTTGACGGTGGACCACTTTCTGTGCTTCTTGCTTGCTTGGTTGTTTGTCATCGATTTTTCTAGGCTCGTTCTTTTGTCTTTTCTCAGTTTCTGAATTTGAAGTTTGGCGTTAAAAGCTTTGCATTTTTATTGCTTCAAGTTTTGTGTTTAAAAAATGCGGGTGACGAATATTTTTCGCATCACTTTAAAACTCGGAGCGATAAAAATAAAAATGATGCCATAAGCACAAATAAACTATTTGACAAATACATCACATGCAAATTCACGAGTGAGCCGAACATGTGTGAAGTTTATTGCTCTTAAAAAATATAACTCCTCAAAGCGAGACAGTTCTGTATTTTAAAACTTGCAAGTATGTAATAACATTATTTTAATAAATAGAACACAAGAAAATATATTATTTTTATATTTGCCACTCCGAATTTAGTTTTGGAACTCACCCGCGATGCAAATTTACATCGTTAGATTTAATCTTCACATTTTTTGATGAGCTTTGAGAATATGTTAGAAATGAGCATCAGATGGTCCACCGAAACCAGTAAAGTTTTGAAAGGTGTCTACGAGAAAAATAAGTTTGGGAACGTCTCGTATACTATGTAATATACCTCTCCAATTTTTTTAAGATAAACTAAACATTCATACATCGTTTTACGCTGTAATTACTTTAGAAGTAAAAGTCTTGGCTCTTCACCAAACCGGTCTAGAATTTTATCAATAATCTCAGATTGGTTCTCTCATACAAACTTTCGATGTACACTTAGAAGTTACAAACGCAAAGACAAAGTAATACACAATTGAACTATAAATTTAATTATTAGTTTACCGTTCAATCCAATTTCGCTCATTGTCGACTACAGTCAGGTTTTTACCCTTCTTGAATGGAATTACTTTGAAGTTAGCGAGAATAACTTGAAACAGAACCGGATAATCCACATATTCACATATTTAATTATGAAAACTTACAAATTATTTTGTTAGCATTGAGTGTATGATTTTATATATAGTATATACTTAGGAAAAAACTTGAAAGCTAGGGGCCCAAATTACTATTTTTGAATATATAGGAAAAAGTTTGGAATTCAGAGGGAGGCCCGGGCTCCCCGGCCCCTACCTGGCTACGCCCATTCAAATAAGATAAATATGTAGTGTCGAATAATGATTCTTGCTCTTATTACTTGACACGGCAGAAAAATTTCGAATCATTATGGTTTGTCTTTATATGGAGCTTACTAGTCAATATTTACACAGAAGATTTATTTTGGAACGAATTTCATTCATCCCTACCAAGCTTGACAAGGGATGACAGAGATTCGTTCCAAAATAAATCATATTACCACCCTGTCGGGAAAATCAACCAACACATTTACACAAAGTTAATTCTTTAGCATTTACATACCTTTATTATTGTTCCTTTATCCTATTTCACGAGTCCAAACCGAAGAGTCTAAAAAGCAATAAAAACAACATTTAGATATGTACCTATGAGCAAAAAGAAATTCATTCATACATATATACAAAGCAAGTGAAATAAAAGCTTTTAACAGGGTTCGGATTTGCTCATTTTAGCCCCTCGCTCGTTAGTTTGCCCTGAGCTGGCGCAACTCACGAGCAACAAGCGAGGCTGTTTGCAAACGAGCACTCGTTAAGTACGAGTGCACGCGGTGAGCAGCGTGCGAGCGAGTAAGCAAACGAGGGCAGCGCAAGAGTAGAGCGGCAAGCAAACGAGGGCGTCATTAGCTCTGCCCTCGCGAGGGCGTCGTTGCGAGCGAGGCACTCATTTGCAGCAACAGACGAGCGAGGCGAATAAACGAGCGAGGTACTCATTTGCAGCAGCAGACGAGCTAGGCAAATGAGGCGAGCAAACGAGCGAGGCAAATGAGGCGAGCAAACCAGCGAGGCAAATGAGGAAAGCAGATTATACAGGCAAACGGGTTGTTTGGTCAGCAAAAATGTATGGGATAAAAATTGCATTAACTAAGAATTTCGAGTAAAGGATTGTACGCAAACATGCAGATATGTATATACATACATAAATACAAATATAATAAATAAATACATACATTTATGTATATATTCTCATGCACAGAAGAATAGATGCGTGCTATTTTGACCAGTTTTGTCTACTAGGTAGGCACATATGTATGCGCATACATATGTAGGTAGGTATAGTTTTTTAATGTTCAATAATTTCTTATAAAGTTTCAACTTATACACTTAGGGCTCTTTATATGCGGTTCTTTTTTTATGTGGATTTGAATTTATGCGGTTTTTCAAACACTTTTTTCGCAGTAGCGATTTCGCTTTTTTGAGAGCTTATATTACCTTTTTACCATTTAATGGATGGCGGTGATGTCAGTCTTTATTTTTCCGAGGACATCAACCAACCGGTAAGAGGCACCATCCCGATAAAGGGTGCGGATATTCCAAGTGCATACCTCAATCATCTGAAGAGGGAAGCGAGACGTATTTGCCGCAATAAGAAGAGAGAGGCCGAAACACGTGAGTGCGAAGAGCTTGAAATGCTGGCCGACAGGAGGAATGCCCGAAAATTTTGCCAGAGAGTTAGGCAACTTACGGAAGGTTTAAAGACCGGGACGTACTACTGTAAGAACAACAATGGCGACCTAGTAACTGATGTCCAGAGCGTACTTAAATTATGGAGGGAACACTTTTCCGCCCCACTAAATGGTAGCAGCACGGAAAGTTGTGGAGAAGAAGAACCCGAGCCCGCAGTCGATGATGACGGAGTCGACGTTCCTCCGCCTGACTATGACGAGGTACGTATAGCAATAACGCGGTTGAAAAACAACAAATCTGCTGGAGCTGACAACCTGCCAGCTGAGCTATTCAAGTACGGCGGCGAGGAGTTGATAAGGTGCATGCATCAACTCTTTTGCAGAATATGTTCAATGAACGCATGCCTGACGACTGGAATTTAAGTGTGCTGTGCCCAGTCCACAAGAAAGGTGACCCCACCATTCGCGCCAACTACCGCGGGATCAGCCTTCTAAGCATAGGTTACAAGGTCTTATCGAGCGTATTGTGTGAAAGACTGAAACCCACCGTCAATGAACTGATTGGTCCTTATCAGTGTGGCTTTAGACCTGGCAAATCCACCATAGACCAGGTATTCACAATACGCCAAATCTTGGAAAAGACCCCCGAGAAAGGGATCGACACTCACCACCTATTTGTCGACTTTAAACCCGCTTTTGGCAGCACTAAAAGGAGCTGCCTTTACGCCGCTATGTCTGAATTTGGCATCCCCTCAAAACTCATACGGCTGTGTAGAATGACGTTGAGCAATACCACCAGCTCCGTCAGAATTGGGAAAGACCTCTCCGAGCCGTTCGCCACAAAACGGGGTTTCAGACACGGCGACTCCCTTTCATGTGACTTCTTTAACCTGATGTTGGAGAAGATAATAAGAGCTGCAGAACTGAACCGCTCAGGAACAATTTACTACAAGAGCGTGCAATTGCTGGCTTATGCCGATGACATCGACATCACCGGTAACAAAAACCGCGAAGTCTGTTCTGCCTTTGCCAAGTTGGATAGGGACGCAAAGCGAATGGGTCTGGGGGTAAACGAGGACAAGACGAAGTATCTTCTGTCATCAAATAAACAGTCAGCACATTCGCGCCTTGGCACCCACGTCACTGTTGACAGTTACAATTTCGATAAAGTAGAGAATTTCGTTTACTTGGGAACCAGCATTAACACCGATAATAATGTCAGCATTGAAATCCAACGCAGAATCACTCTTGCCAACAAGTGCTACTTTGGACTGAGTGGGCAATTCAGGAGTAAAGTCCTCTCTCGACGTACGAAAACCACGCTCTATAAGTCACTCATCATGCCCGTGCTGGTATATGGCGCAGAAGCATGGACAATGACAACATCCGATGAGGCGGCTCTTGGAGTGTTTGAGAGAAAGATTGTGCGGAAGATTTACGGGCCTGTACGCGTTGGCGACGGCGAT
>NW_023466222.1:6276-7783 GCF_013731165.1 Rhagoletis pomonella | reverse complement strand
TGTTGAATGGTGGCAACCCTATCAATTTTTTTTATTAATTTTTTTTTTTGCATTCTCAGCTAAATATAATTATTGCGGTGTTTTTTAATTTAATTTTTTTTTTTGGTATTTCAGATATCTGCCAACACCAGCTTTTAAATTTTTTCCTTACAAATCTTCTACAGACAGAGAGAAACAAAAAGAAATAAAGACGATGCAAATCCGTTGAGCCATTCTTAAACGGCAATTCATTTTTATATGTCAGCGGTTCTTAAACTTTTAAGATGATGGAACCCTTACTAAACACCATTCATTTTAAGGAAACCCACATCAAATTACTAAAAATGAAACCCAGTGCAATTTATATATGAACTTTTACTAGAAATAGTATACATACTTAAAATTTTTATGTAAAGAAGGAAATTATTTCATTAATATTAATTATTGTATAAAATAGTATTTCGATATAATGTCTGAAAGCTGTATGCGCATTTCAGGGGTAGCATCTAATTTCGACTTGAATTTGTATTGTGTATAAATGTAAGCTGAAAGCCCGGTTGACAGAGTACTGTAGTGTAACTGAAAGTCGACCATGCTTAACGTTTATAATTATTTAATTTATTCATAACAACAAGGGTTTCATATTTCAGTTGTTTGAATATTTTGAATATAGAACTCACGCATTGTCAGGCACACGTGTCAAACAAACTAACTTTAAGCTTCAATTTATTTATAATATTATTTATGCTTATGCAGCAATTATTTCCCATAAATAAAAAAAAGAACCTACAAAGCGACATTGAGTTGCTCAGTAAAATAAATTCAATACAATTAAAACATAAATGAATTGTTTCATTCGATACATGGCGATCCTGCCAGCTTTTTGCGAAAATTAATTTGCAAAAAAGCTAACCTGCCAACCGGTGCTTAGATTTGAATTGCACAGTGGCAGTCTAGTGCTTTGCTGCACAGATCAGCCTGAATCCTGGTTTGCTTAAATTGCAACATTTTTAAAATTTTGTGCTTAAAAATTATGCACTAAAAAGCACTTTGACTTGATCAGCCAAAAAAAAAAAAAAAAAAGATCAATCAATCATCAAACAAAAAAGCCTGACGGACAGTCAGCTTTAAACTAATTTGTCCTGACGTGGATCAGCCACAAAGATCCGTCAGCTGCGTGATGAAGGAAGGACCACAACCAATAACTCTCGAGGAATATAGAAAAAGAACCAGCAGAAAGACAACAGATGAAATTACCATTCCATTGGCTTTTGTAAGCCAAAAAGAAGTGGAGGTTACATGCAAAAACTAAAACGGGAGAAGGCAATCCTACTAAGAGCAGTTAATACAAGGCCGCCACCACCATGGGAAGCAGCAACTAAAATATGGAATAGAATCTCAGAGGTAGAATTCCTGATGGAGCAGTATTTAGTAAATAGAACGCAAAATTAAAAAAAAAATAATAAAAAATATAAATTATATTATAAGCAAACAAAAACTGATGTGCGTCAATCCGCACTCATAGGGC
>NW_023466222.1:0-6176 GCF_013731165.1 Rhagoletis pomonella | reverse complement strand
TTTTTATATACATATACAATACATTTCTTAAGTTACTTTCAATCTTACTTTTTTAAAAAAAAAAAAACTTTATGACTTTTTTTTTAAATATTAAACCAAAATTTTATCAATAAAAATAAATAAATGTTAATTAAAAATTTACTAAAATAAGAATTAATTAAAAAAAAAGAGGGTTATAGTTACATAAAATTTTTAAAAAACTTATATGATAGGAGACAATTAGAAAAATTTAAAACTGGACATACCAATACAAATACTACAAACTTGGCCTAAAATGGGTCTATTAGACGTAAAAACAGTAGACTCTACTGCAAATGTTATCAACAAAGTTGACGTAACGTCCCCCGACTTGGAAGTTATAACCATCTTGTTATTTGTAATAGTAGCCCTTTTAGCAGCAAATATTTGCTTTAAATTGTATAGAATGCACAATAGGTGCTTAAAAAAAAATATACAGCCAGTAGAAGCAATGATTTAGACCAAGTCTAACAAATTTATTACCCACTGTTACAATAAAAGGTTCAACCAAAGGTAATGGACTGGAACCAAATATTAATTAAAGCTAGACAAATTAGAGAGGAATTTTTGAAAACACATAAGTGCCTAAACAACGACAGGGAAATAAAGACAGAGACACTTAATAAACATATCAATAACCTAGTCAGCACACTTGAAAAACTTAGAGTTTTTCTAAATGTCAACTATAATAGACTTACACATGGTCATAAAGTAGCAGCTGAAACATTCTTTCTTGACATTGACGGTAGCCTCAAGAAAAGGAATTACAATAGATATCCCAACGTCACTACACGAGGAAATAGCATTTACACCACTACAAGAAATTATACAAACTCCCACAATGACACAGACAGTAGTAGCATTAATAAATACAGCAACAAAGCTTATACCTGATTTTGATGGCAAATCAGAAAATTTACGTTCATTCCTTGACGCACTAACTCTGGTTGATGCGATAAAAGGCGAACATGAGGCAACAGCCATTTCCTTAATTAAGACTAAACTTAAAGGAAATTCGAGAAATTTGATTGACAATGAAAATACAATTGCGGAAATCAGTACCAAACTACGCACCACCGTAAAAGGTGAGTCAGTAGAAGTAGTGACTGCAAAACTTATGAATATAAGACAAAGTAGCAAAACTGCTACAAATTACTGCAATGAAATAGAAACACTAACAAAATCATTAGAAAATGCATATATAAATGACGGCATAAACTTAAATTTGGCAAGTAAATATGCGACACAAGCAGCCGTAAGGGCAATAACTAAAAATTGCACATTAGAAAAAGTCAAACTTATTATGGAAGCAGGTCAGTTTACTGACATGAATGAAGTAATAAGCAAATTTGTTGGAAGTTGTACAGAAGCTACAGGCCAACAAAATACCTTTTTGCACTACCGACAAAGACAATTTGGCAACAGATTCCAAAACAATAGAAATTTTGGAAGAAGGTTTCAAAGTAGAACCAATGTTCAAAGAAACCACAATGGCCAAAACAGCAATTATAGTGGAAATAACTATAATAATAGAGGTCAAAACAGAAATACCTACCGAGGTAATACAAGGAATATTAGAATGACCCAAACAGACAACAATAGTTCGGAAAACCCGGACATTCCCCTAAGATAAACTCGGACTACAAAATATACAATCTTAACCTTAACTTTAGCATTTACATACAAGTCAGAATTGCTCACACTAACACCGCCATAACACTACTAGTTGACACAGGAGCAAACATTTCCATAATTACACATGACCAAGCTACACTTAAACACATAAACAAAAAACACATTACAACACTACAAGGCATTGGACAAGGAAAAATCAATTCAATAGGCACAACATTTTTCGATTTAAAGTTTAAAAATTACTTAATACCACACGAGTTTCATGTAGTACAAAACGATTTCCCAATACCGTGTGATAGCATTATTGGAATGGACTTTATGAAAAAATACAATTGTCTACTTGAATTCAATGAGAATCAAGATTTCCTAACCCTCAGACCAGAAAAATTTCAAATGCATATTGAAATACCAATTATAACTACTTGTAACGATGACATAACACTCCCAGCTATGTCAGAAGTTATAAGAAGGGTGAAACTTTCTACTCCTTTTCAAGAAGTACTGATACCTAATCAAGAAATACAAACAGGTATATTCATTGCAAGTACCTTGGTAAAATCTGAAAATGCATTCATACGAATTCTTAACACAAATGACAGACCAGTAACGGTAAAACTAAACAGAATTCAATCAGAAAATCTCACTGACTATAACATAATTTCAAGTGATCAAAACAAAACAGAAAGAAAAAATAAAATTTTAGATACACTAAAGAAAAATTTTCCAAAACTATTTGAAAAAAGTTAACGGAATTATGTTCTAGGTACAGCGATATTTTTGGATTAGAAACAGAAACAATCACATCAAAAAATTTTTACACACAAAAGTTAAGGACAAAAGATACAGACCCAGTATACATTAAGAACTACCGTATACCACACACTCACAAAGAAGAAATTGAAAGACAAGTCTCAAAAATGTTAAAAGATGGAATAATAGAGCCATCATGTCCCGAATATAATAATCCTATTTTATTAGTTCAGAAAAAATCACTTCCAAATTCAATTGAAAAAAGATGGAGGTTAGTAATAGATTACAGGCAGATTAACAAAAAATTAATAGCGGATAAATTCCCACTGCCAAGAATAGATGACATCCTAGACCAATTAGGTCGAGCTAAATATTTTTCTTGTTTGGATCTTATGTCAGGATTCCATCAAATACCACTAGAAACAAATTCACGAGACCTGACATCCTTTTCTACAAATAATGGATCCTACAGGTTTTCTAGACTCCCATACGGATTAAAAATTGCCCCTAATTCATTTCAAAGAATGATGACAATTGCGTTTAGCGGTTTAAAACTAGAACAAGCATTTCTCTATATGGACGACCTGGTAGTCCTGGGTTGCTCTGAGAAACACATGCTATCAAACCTATCGGATGTTTTTGAACTATGTCGCAAGCACAACTTAAAATTACATCCTGAAAAATGTTCATTTTTTATGCACGAGGTGACTTATTTAGGACATAAGTGCACTGACAAAGGCATACTCCCCGACGACAAAAAATTTTCAGTAATTAAAAATTACCCTATACCTACAGATGCAGATAGTGCGAAAAGATTTGTAGCATTCTGTAACTACTACAGGAGGTTTCTAAAAAATTTCTCTGAATACTCAAGACATCTCACTAGATTGTCAAAGAAAGGAGTACCTTTTCAGTGGACACTAGAATGTAATAATGCTTTCGAGCACCTTAAAAAGGCATTGATAAGTCCTACATTGTTACAGTACCCAGATTTCAGCAAACAATTTTGTGTAACTACTGACGCAAGCAAACACGCATGTGGTGCTGTACTAACACAAGAATATGAGGGAAAACAATTGCCGGTGGCATATGCATCTAGAACTTTCACAAAAGGAGAAAGCAATAAGTCAACAATTGAACAAGAATTAACCGCCATACATTGGGCAATAACATATTTTAAACCATACATTTACGGAACAAATTTTCTGGTAAGATCAGATCATAGGCCACTATCTTCTTACATATTTTCAATGAAAAACCCTAGCTCAAAACTAACTAGAATGAGACTTGATCTTGAAGAATATGACTTTGTGGTAGAGTACCTTAGGGGAAAAGACAACTATGTTGCGGATGCATTATCACGCATTACAATTGACGATTTAAAAGATATAAATGTTAAAAATAACACTTTATACAAAATGCAAACAAGATCTATGACAAACAAAAGTTCTTTTAATCAAAACACAATTAAAACGCATCAATCTAATACATATGATAAGCCCAGTATATATGTACCTATTAATAACACTGACGTGAGAAAATACTATAAATTAAAGATTACACCCAAGACATGCTATATCAAACGGGGTAAATCTATTAAAACATATATACAAATCAATGATTTGTTTGTTAAAGGGAAATTTGACTTAGGTCAATTTTTCTCTAGGCTCGATGATGTGACCAATAAGCATTCAATTGACAAATTACAAGTGGCACCTAGTGAGAAAATTTTCGAATTTGTCTCTATAAATGAATTTAAACAAATGGGCAATAAGAAATTAATTAAAATGAAAGTAGCGCTACTGAATGAGGTGACCCAAATAAATTATAAAGATGCAAAAACAATTGAAAGTATATTAAAAAGATATCATGATGACCCGGCAGAAGGAGGTCATTGTGGCATTTCAAGAACCTTGAATAAAATAAAAAGATACTATTACTGGAAACACATGACTAAAACAATCACGAAATATGTTAAGAATTGTCATAAGTGTCAAATAACCAAAGTCACAAAACATATAAAAAGTCCAATGACTTTGACGCCAACACCAAACAAGGCATTTGATACAATATTCGTTGACACAATCGGCCCGCTACCATTGTCAGAAAATGGAAATGCATACGCAGTCACGATAATATGCGACATGACTAAATATTTAGTGACAATACCAACTAAAGATAAAAATGCAAAAACTATAGCTAAGGCAATTTTTGATAATTTTATTCTCGTCTACGGTCCTATGAAGACGTTCATATCGGACATGGGCACGGAATATAAAAATTCACTTTTAGAAGAAATATGCAAACTTTTAAATATAGAAAAACTAACATCAACCGCCCACCACCACCAGACGTTAGGGACGGTCGAGAAATCACATAAAGCGTTTAACCAATATGTAAGGTCATATGTATCGATAGACAAAAGTGATTGGGATGAGTGGCTTAAGTATTTTACATACTGCTTTAATACAACACCATCAACTGTACATGACTATTGTCCATACGAGTTAGTTTTTGGAAAACTTCCAAATGGGTTTCAACAATTTGATCAGGTTGACAAAATAAGCCCACTTTATAATTTAGATAATTACGCTAAGGAAATTAGATTTAGGTTAGAAATATCTCATAAAAGAGCAAGGGATATGATAGAACAAGCTAAGATAGTACAAAAATCTTATTTTGATAAAAAAGTTTTAGATTATAACTTTAAAATAGGTGATATAGTTTTGCTAAAAAACGAATCAGGGCACAAATTGGACCCACAATACAAAGGACCATTTAAAATTAATAATATAGATTTTAAAAATAATGTAACTATAACTGATAAGAAAACGGGAAAACCCAAATTGTACATAAAAATATAATTAAGATATATAATCATTAAAACTATTTTTTTTTAAGTTTAAATAAATTTATAAACTATTACTATATTTAATTACTTGCTAAATAGGAATGTTCATACAATAAACTCTGTATGAGCATTCTTTTAAAAAAGGAGGTGTAGTGTAACTGAAAGTCGACCATGCTTAACGTTTATAATTATTTAATTTATTCATAACAACAAGGGTTTCATATTTCAGTTGTTTGAATATTTTGAATATAGAACTCACGCATTGTCAGGCACACGTGTCAAACCGTCAAACAAACTAACTTTAAGCTTCAATTTATTTATAATATTATTTATGCTTATGCAGCAATTATTTCCCATAAATACCCCATTATGTTAGGCTAAGAATTCAATTGTAAAAGAACCTACAAAGCGACATTGAGTTGCTCAGTAAAATAAATTCAATACAATTAAAACATAAATGAATTGTTTCATTCGATACAGTACGTTGTAGCAAAAGGAAGCAAAGTTAAGATGGCCTTTTTAGCGATTTCATGATATTTATTCTTAATACTTACCCAAAACACTTTCAGAGACACAGATTGAAATATGTGTTTCAATGCCGAAGTACTCTGAAAATCTATGAATGCTTCGTAAATGGATTTTGCATATATGTAATACTTCTATATTGATAGTAAGCTAACATATCAATGTGTAAGCATTCCGAAATCAAAGCGAGACAGTCTAGTACTGTTTTTGTCAATGTATTGTGTACTTGAGTGCCGGTTTTGTATGTGTGTTGTGTACATGTTTATTTATAAATGTGTGTGTTCCCTTTCTTTCGTACGTGTTTATTGATATATCTGTACTGTAATGTTTTCGGACGGTACTAGCTCTTCCTGCCAATATAGGAGTATTACATATATGGGATTTTGTACCAAACCGA
>NW_023466221.1:0-7784 GCF_013731165.1 Rhagoletis pomonella | reverse complement strand
GCGCCGCGAGACAGCAAAAACACGAGGCAAGCCAACGAGATTTGGCTGAAGTCAGCGTTGATAGCAAAAAGGTGGAGGAATGAAGGATTGGCGGGGTGGGAAGATCCTGGCAGAAGGAGGACCAAATGGTTTACTGCATTAAAACTAGCGAGAAATGGTGAATCTAGTTGGCACCTTCACATAATCGGAATTTCTGCATAGTTTTAAGGCAAGGAAAAGAATATTTATTTTCATGTATAAAAGACACAAAATAATAAGTGGCTTGCATTAAGAAATTATGTCGGCCAGGTATAGTCGAAAATTTCTGAAGATGGCTTTATATACAAACCGAAATATCATTAAATTAAAAAAAAAATACAACAATAGAAATTTTAAAGTTTAGGTATCGTAACTGTAATAAGAGGATTACAACTGATTTTTTAACGATATGTTTATCGGTCTCTCAGTCAGTATCGTTACTGGCATTTATGTATGTAAATTTATTAATACCAATCGATGTATGTATAAAGATATCTTTAGTATCGTAGATATCTAGCGCAAAAATTATCGAAATCATTTCCAATGCATGTATCGCTTTTATAACAAATTTATCGATATTGCTGTAACACGTTGTTGATGCAAATCTCGATATAGATACATAATTTTCTACAACATTTTTTAAATGGTTATTGATATTAGAATTAATCACCTATAGTAAATATCGAACTCACTCCGTACACATACTTATATCGCTTTTTTAAGAAATTATCGAAACTAAAATGAAGCTTTTCTCGCCAAAGTTTTCGATTTTACTTTTCGTTATCTTCCTCGAAATATTAATCATTGATAACATAATCGATATCATTACCGTCGAATCTATCGATATATTTCTTAGTTTGCTTGTCGATATTCTTACCATAATACTTGCGCATCAATACACTTATTGATAGCAACATTTACCGCAACAAATATTGAAATGGTTATCGTCACATGCAAAAATATATCAAATTTTTTATTAATATTTCGTTAAATATGGTTATGACGCGTTTATTGATAACTTAAGGAAAAGGCAAATTTGTAGCAATTTGTTGTTCAAAAAAAAGTTCAAAATTAACAGCAATTTAGATAACTTGATTTTAAAAATAAAAATTATTTTTAAGGCGATTTTGACATTTTACAATCGAACATAACCGAACTAGTTGCCTTTTCAGTTGGAGGACGCTGAGGGCAAGGCACTGCAATACCAAATGTATAGTATTACAACCAAATATGTACATATGTATATCTTATAGCTCATAAATACTGAAACGAGGCAACCAATTTTTCCTTTTCTTAATTTATGTATATCTCCCACACACTTCCTTCCCATCGCTTTTATTTTGTTCAATTCCTGTATGTTGTCAGTAGTGCAATTTTATTGATTCATGAGATCGCTACAAACATACACACATATGTATATACATACACCCTCAAGCGGGCATACAAGAACGCATACCACAAATATTTATGTTGCAAAGTTAAGTCGAGGCCAATAAAACTGTTAACCGCCGCCAACAAGCCACAACAAACAAACAGTGAATAGCGAATACATAGCAGGCAACGAGCACCAAGCAGCCAGGGGTGAACCTCGCGAACCTAGAACCACTGAACCGGCCAAAAGAAGAAGTAGCGCATTCACAAATATTGACCCATTGAACAGTTAACCGCAATACTGCCACTGTTGGCTATCATTGTTGACCATTGCAAATATTTTCCCTCCGCGAATTGCCAACGGAGTGGCGGCGAGTGAAATCGTAGACGCAAAGCTGCGTTGAGTGAGTCGAGTTGAACCGAATTGAGTGTTTAAGTGGTTGGGGAGACTTGATGACCGAATCACAGCTTGTTGGTGTTAAGAATGCAATGCTGTTGCGAAGTCGATGTCCAGTGGGATACGTGTTGAAAGTATTGCATTCTATATATATGTATTTTTGCCAAATAGCAATTGAGGTTAAGTGCAATGCAATGAAACTTGTGAATTCACCATAGTTCAAAAATGGGAATTTTGAGTGGAAAGCATATTGCGATAAGCTGAAAAGAGAGAAACCGCTTCCTTTTGTAATTATTTCTTCATTTATTAAGCTCCCTCAGCGAGGATATCAATTTCAGTCGTCTAATGAGAAAGACTTTTGGGGCGAATGTACAAAGAGTTGAAGGCAGGCTAAAAGAATGCCCCATTCCGCATAACTTTAGTCTTATTTTATCAAGAGAATATTAAAATAATAACATATAGAATATTTTTAGACGATTGATGCTTTAGAACTTAAAAAAAAAATCAGCGCTTAATACATGTTAGCCGATTCGACTAAAAATTAGTGTTTACGTGGTCAAAATATGATTTCATGGTTAAAAAAAAAATTGGTTTTCCGCTGCCGAAAAAAAAAATCCTCGGTAATTTTTATATTTTTATTCTAAAACGAAAGATCAAATAAATTTACTTCTGCACCTAAAAATTGCCTAGAAGTCTCGAAAGGCCCAAAAAAATAATAAAGAAAAATCCTGGCAAAAATCAGAATTAAAAAAACACGTCAAATTTCAGGAAAGTCGCAAAAAATTTAAATCTTCAGAATCAGCAAAAATCAGGAAATTCCCCAAAAAATTCCAAATATTCTGCTAAGGTCCCGCAAAATTTCCGATAAATCTTGTAAAAGAATCGAAAAAAAAATCAGAGAAAACACGAAGCGTTTCATTTTATTACCAAATACCTGAAAAGTTATGACAAAAATTACCGGTTTTTCTGTTTAAAAACCATTCCGAAAACTCCGAAATAAAATTCTGGAAATGTTCCGAAAAATAAAACACAGAATTTCGGAAAAGGTCAAATAAAATTCAGGAATAGTGCCGAAGGTTTCTGAAAAATCTCAAAATAACCCGAAAAAATAACGATCCGAAAAGGGCGCGATAGCATACCAATAAAAAACCGTAACATTCCAAAAAAAATATGAATAATCGCGATAATTCCCGTTAAAATCCAGAAAAGTTCCGAAAAAATGCAAAAAGGTTCCGAAATAATCTCAGAGTCCCAAAAAAAAACCCAAAAGCACCCCACAAAATCTTGCAATGGTTAGAAAACGCTGAAAAAATCAATTCATTTCAAATTAAATTATCAGTACTCTTGACTAAGATGAAAGCAAAATTAAGCGATTTTTCAGAATGCACGGTATTTTTAAGATGAGAAACAGCCAGAACTGTTCACGCACACAGCTCAGATTTCTGAAAAACTAGCAGTGGGTCTTAAGAAATCCCCGAGCTCTAAATGAATAAGGCCTGTGCCTAAAAATATACAACGCCTCCAGGGAAATATAACAAGTGCATGGTGACTAACACCTGATTTACATGATCCAAGTACTTGAAAGCAATTCTTGCTCATTCTCTTTTGTGTTTTTTATTTGTTTTTACACGTTTCAATTCTGTTGAATTCAAGTCTTTGGTTCTTTAAATGGGAAGCAACGAAAATGCCAAAAGCAAAGCGAGAAAGTTGAAACGACTTGACGGTACAGACGCATGTGTACTCGTCCCTTTTCTTCTCACCCCCTCTCTTGCATGACCGAGCAGAATTGAATTCAATACTTGAACTGTGTAAAAGCACACTAAGATTTTATATTGAACCCCTTCGGAACCCTAACGTTGCTTTTTTTTAGGCCCAAATGTTATTCGTTTAGAGATTTTTAGCTACAGAAATTTTGTGTATAGATTTCTAGAATCCCACTGCTAGATAGCCTAGCTGAAGTCTTGATATAAAAGGTCCTTTCATAATCCTTAGATGAAGCCTTTAAGTCTACCTGCTGGTTGGTTTAGAACAGTTTGCTTAGCTTTAAATTAAGAGTATCTACCAATGAACTATACAGGCCGCAACAAATATTACCAAGTCCCTTCATTGGGTAACCTTATCCCACTACTGAAGATTTCACGGCCCGTCCATTATTATTGTCCCCTTTCCGATTTCTTTTATCCAACATAATTTTTCCATCGTACTTAGAAGCATGCTTAGAATTGGCAACATCAATGCCCGTAACCTTGTGCTCTAATTTAATTTAAAACTCGTAGCTTGTAATTTTTATATATTCCTTAATTACGTCCCAAGCAGCACTTTTCTTGCTGCCGTTGCCTTCTTTGCCAGCCGTTAAGCTTCCTTTGGCAACTTTGCTCATTTCCTATTCGATTACTATTTGCGCGCACTCCCACACCAACACCAGTTCTTACAGTTCTTGCACCACCTTGTCATCACCTCAGTCGTCGGAGGTTCGTACATTCATAATTTCCAATTAAATCATAACTACAGGAAGCGAACTAGCAATGCGGCAAGTAGTAGAGCGATTCGTAAAAAATGGAAAATTGCAACCTTCGCGCTTGCACTTTTCAATCAATGCGAAGCTTAACCTCAACGCTCGAGCCGTCATCCGAGACTATGAAATTTCAGCAAAGTTAGCTTAGCGACTATGTAGGTGGTCATGATTTAATCAGCACCTCGGTTGCGCCTCCATCGCTGCACGGCCAATATGGCAAACCGTGCGATTAAAAAAAATATTTTGTATGCTGTTACTGCTTCGTATTTTTCCAACTAATTTCCTTGCGTTTCTTACACTCCCTTAAGCTTCTGCCTTTTTTTTTGTTGCCGCTTTCTTCACTTATTGCTGCGCTCATAACTAATCACAACTTTAATACCAATAATCAGCGCAAACGTCCGAAACCCCAGCGCCGCAGAGCCGCTATGGGCAACAGCGATGGGCCGTCATAATTTAACATCAATCAACTGACGCGGCTAACCGTTAAAGCGGTTGGAAAACTACACTTTAGAGCTTTCATAACTTTTTTCTTCTCATGCTGCGACAA
Source organism: Rhagoletis pomonella (assembly GCF_013731165.1). Classification (NCBI taxonomy): domain Eukaryota; kingdom Metazoa; phylum Arthropoda; class Insecta; order Diptera; family Tephritidae; genus Rhagoletis; species Rhagoletis pomonella. The sequence goes on along the minus strand of NW_023466221.1, from coordinate 2,936 downwards.
CGAAAAAAACGACCAAACTTTGGCTGTATTGGTTTGCATAACCTGGCCCGGCAAACTAAAGAAAGTACCAAATCTGGCACGGATGTAATTTTCACGCTGTGGCTTTATTATTTTACAATATTTATGGTTTCGCTATATCCTTACGAGCTGTTGTCCTTCACTCATTTTTTTTTTCTGGTTGTTGCCTCTGTATCCTGTTTTTATTAAAAATATTAATTTTTTTTTGCTACATTTTCACCCTTGTTGCCACCACTTGCATCTCAGGCTTTCGGTTAGTTTTACGCGTTCTTATCTAATGATGACATGGTCAGTTCATTTATCTTGTACCCAAGGGGCAGCCGTTACATTTGCGCTTGTTGTGGTGAAGAACAAACACAGTTGTAGAGATAGTGGGCTTATCTTGTTGGTGAGTAGCTCTAATGGTTAAACTATGTGTAGTCGGGGTGATCCAAAAGTAGTGGAACCGCATCAAATTGAGCGAATTTTTTAACATACCCTTCTATTTTCGACATTATTCTATATCATATGCGTTTTTGTTCAAAGCCCGAACATAATTAAAGACAACATTCCTTTTATCCCCCCTTCCCCCCCTACCCCATCCCACCAAAAAAAAAGCTTTTCCAGCGATCAGCCCTCTCAACCGTTTTCCAGGTTTTTTCCTATGTACTGCTTTCGGATAACAAAAATGAGAGTAGATTGGGGTAATTGAGACACATTCTCCTAGCCGCTTACCAGGTTTCCTTAACAAAGATAAAATAATGCGAATTCAGCTGTTTGAATCGCCTCGACTGAAAGCCTGAACATTGACACAGAAGGTTGAGAATTTATTCCTTCCAATATTCATAGCGACAGCTTCTGCAGATAAAACTCGTTGGTAACAAAAGGTCCTAGAAATTGAATAGAAATATAACTGCATATCTGTTGAGTTCCAGAACGTTTTCCTTTTTCTTGCTGTGCAATCACGCCATGATAACCTTTGGGCCATGAACCATTTATTGCGGCTGTTTTAAAAAGTTGTCTGCCTCGTTCATTGGCATCTAAAGCAATCTTTTCAGCCCTTTATATTCCCATATCCGAGTCCCAAGGAAATACTGTCAACGCTGTAGGATATTTCCATGCACTCCCTAATTTCACTATATTGGATCCTATTGATGGTGCTATTTATAGACCTACATACTTATGGCCCGAAGTTCGAAATGGGTGTAATGCAGCCAGTTCTGGTTTCTAAGATAACATTGCAACCATTAAACGGGCCTATTTGTTTTTCATACGATATTTCCGTGAGGAGTGGTTTTCACCGCCCACAATATGCCGATGCTTCCGAGTCTTTGCACTTTGCCAATTACGAGTACCCTCTTGTTGTTCCCTTTTAATTTCCGATCATACCAGCCACACAGCTCGGAGACGGCTCTGTCTATCTATAATAGCACTCCCTGCTTCAGCAGACGAAACCAATGTCAGAAAATGAGTGACTCTTTCACTTTGTACAATGACTTGAGCGGCTGCAAGAAGTCCAAACTCAAGCTGGTTTCTATCTAAGTTATAAGCCTTTGATTTGCGGGAACACTTAAAACTAAGTCTAAGCGAATTGTGCAAAAAACTAAGTGCATAGGAATTTTGTATTACAACGCTTTTGGATCACCCCTCATACATACAGTGACGCACAAAAGTATTGGCACAGAGAATTTTTTATAATATATACAAAGTTTTTTATTCTAATTTCTTTTCGATAATTTCTTTTAAAAACATATATAGCTCATACCACACCAAAAAGGATAAAAATAAAATCTCTTAACTCAGGAAAATTCAACAAATTTCCATACTAATTTGCAACTTTCTATTCAAATTTTTAAGTAAAAATCTAAGTTTGCAATTTCATTGCTTATTCAATTTTAGTACAACAAAGTGCAAGTGTCTGGATACATTTTTTCGGACGGTGTTATTATTTTCTTCCATACAAAAAAAAATTGTCGAACATACTTTGTATGGAAGAAACTGCATGAAAAAAAATTGCCAAAAATCAACGCGATTTTTTAGTAAGTTCAAACTTGCATTTCGTTATACTAAAATTAAATGGGCTATAAAACTGCATACTTGGAATTTTCTTAAAAAATCTTAATAGAAAGTTGCAAATAGTATGCAAATTTATTGAATTTTCCTTTAGTTTAGAGATTTCAGTATTATGTTTTTTGGTGTAGCATGAACTATATTTTTATAAAAAATTATCGAAAAGAAATTAGAATAAAAAGCTTTGCATATATTGCGTAGAATTCTCTGTGCCAATACTTTTGTTCGTCAGTGTTTACTTACACCCTCTCTGGTCACTATGATTTTTTTCTTTGCTCGTTAGTTCACTGTTATTGCGGCCATAACTACTGCTATACCACATAGTTTTTTACACTATCACCCCTTTTTGTGTTTTTGTTTTTATTTGCGAGTAAGGGGGCTTTTTTGCGCCGGTTTATTTTTTCTTTTTATTTCATTTATTTTTAGTTTTTTTTATCTATCTTTTTATCAGCAAAATCCTCAACAAGCAGCAAGTTTTTCTATGAAACATCGTCCAACCGAGTGTTATTTGCTGCTCTTGGCTTGTTTGCTGTTGTTGACTCCCAGCCGCTTGCCATCCCCCCTTCCATCGTCCACTGGCGTTTGCTGCTTGGCCTGCAGTGCTAAATGTCCTGTGGATGCGATGCGGCGGGTGCTCTTTTAAATAAATCATAACTTTATGTGGACATTTTTTTTTTGTTTTTTCGCCGCACTTCACTGCTTCACACTGCTTATTGTGTATGTCACGTAGTACATAGTTGTTTCGAGCAGCAGGCGAACAGCAAAAACACAACAACAGAAAAAACAATTTTAAATTGAAAAACATTTTCGTCCGCAACACTGCAAACAAATGAGTATGAAGAGTGAGTTATATAATTGTGTAAAAAAAA
>NW_023466220.1:0-7784 GCF_013731165.1 Rhagoletis pomonella | reverse complement strand
AACGTTTTTTGCATCTTAAAGTGCGCTTCTTATTCAAGTCTCTTTTTCACCCGCTCTTCATGGCTCGCTCGGCCATTACGCCTTCACATTTTGTATTATCATAATCATAATTGTGCATAATATGAAAATATGATTTATTGGTTATAATAGAAAAAGGTAAAAGGAGGCAAAAAGAAATGATGGCTGTAGAAATAGCCGAAGAGCCAAAGAGCCAACCGCAACCACCATCAATTCCACCGCTACAAAATACTCACATACACGCATACATGCATACATACATACATTCACATGCACATACACCAGTGTTGCCACAAAAAATTTACCAAATTCCTCCTTCTTCTTACAGATATGAGCATTGTGTACTGCATACTACTTAGAAATTAATTACATTCTCCAATTCAATTGGTATATTTGTTCTAGCGGTTCAAACAAAGTTTACGGTGACCATATTAACCAACGCAAAATAAAATACATTTTTTTCATAATGATTTGGGAATATGTACATACAACTTCTATGATAAAAGTACCTTACCCATATCGTAATTTGAATAAAATTTTTACCAGTTAATTATTTTATTTAATTGTACAAGTTCCCTGCTGTGGCGAAAAATTAAGTCAAATCCTTTTCAAGAACTTCGCCATCTTTTACTACCATAATGCGTTTAGCATAATTCATGACGAAGCCAGCACACAAAAATTCAAAATTCGAATTTAATGTTTTCAATCAATTTTTACTAAAAACCAAATAATATATATATATTTATTTTGGTGAACACTTTTTTATAACATTTCAAAATTTGTTTGTATAATTTTTCGTTTTGAGAGAACCATACAAATGTTTTCAACTAATTTTTGTTATGTTACATTTATTATCTGTAACAGGAGAACACATTTTTTTCAAAATTGCTTCTTTTTCTGCATTTTGTACTAAAAAATTTAATATAATCAAATAAAAATTCACAAATCAGGCTCAACTGGTCTCTTGCAAATACTGGAAGCTTTCATAAAGGAAAAATAAAAACTAATCAAATTAAGTGAAAAATGAAGGCGCCAGTGAATTACGAACACCAAATGCCAGTTTTGAACCACTGTGCAGCAGGGGGTTTATTGTTCTATTTCAGTGGAACTGGAAACTCAGCGTGCAACAGGATCGTGGGCGCAACTTTCCCTGTGCTTTATAGATTGTACAAAAAGATTACCGATTAAATAGAAAGCCTTAAGTGGGGTGCGAAACAAACTGGTGAAGGTTTTCATTATATTTTATAAGGGACATTTTTATTTTCCCTATTCTGTAATTAAAAATTTACCTCTGAAAAATTCAGAGCTGGTTTAAAGGACAGTTTCAGAAATAAAGGAGAAAACGCGTCCTTTATTTTGAAAAAAGTTATATAGGACAGGGGGTTAAAAGAAAGGATTGTCCTTTAAAATGAAAGACGGATGGTCACCGTAGCTATATTAGCAATGCAGATATATTTTTTTTTTAATTGGGAAACTTATATGAACCTGAAGAATCTTTTAATTCAAAAAATTTTTTCCTACAAGTTCAAAGGTCGTTTGAGGGAAATGTGAACAAAATCAAAATTCTTTGATTTTCTGGCCGCTATGTTGAGGTTTGATCAAACCACTTACGTTGTTTATGATAAAATCGCCTCATTCGTAACGGAATTTTTACCGATTGAGGACGCAATAGAGAAAAATCGAAGAGAAGAAAACTAAAATTCTTTGCTTGAACGAGTCATGTTTGAATGGTGTATGGCGAAATGGGAAAATTAGGTTTGAGGAATGTTTGACGAGCCGCTTGTGTTGTGTATTTCGCTCTTTCTAAAACTTCGGAAAGCTCTTCGTTCAAAAATTGGCAAAGCGATTTAACGATTCTCTTGTGTAAAACATGGTTGCTTTTGTTATCTGCAAATATATCTAGAAAAAAATTCCGCAAAATAAAAATCCTCAAAAAATACTCAAGCCCGCCCGACATACCTCACATTTTGAGCAATTACGACAAAGTGGCAACACTGACATACACACAATTCAAGTAGCGAGCGGCAAGCATCGTAGTCAGTGTGTCTAAGCTTCGGCACGGAAATGCCATATCAATGACGCCGAAAGCCAAAGGGAAAAGGAAAAGTGCATGAATAAAAATAAAATTTCCTATTTCCGTGCGAAGAAGGTATAAAATTTCCCAAACGATATCAAATTTGCTTGTTGCAAGCCAACGCCGTGAAGAAGTGAGTGAGAAATGTGGATGAGTGCGCATGTTTGTGTGCGATTTAGTTTATGCTTCTGCTTTGTCGTACAAAAGTAAATATTGGATATTCTATAGTATATGCCTGTAGTGGGGTCTAATGTGTGATACTAGCTGTCTGGCGGCGACGGTAAATACCGTTCGCTTGTTTGGACAACGTTAGGAAATATTAAGGTTGTGTGAAAAAGGTGAAGCTAGCGAAAAAGGTTTTATTTTTACTCATAAACAAAATTAATGTGGTTGGTAAATGGATGATTGTGTATGCGCGTGTGTGTGTGTGAAATTTCTATATTTCACTTGAAAACTAAAAGACAGCTACAATTTAGAGTGAAGATAAATTGCGCAAATATTGAGGCACAGAAATTAAGTTGTATTGGTGGTGGGGAAGTGAAGCCCACTGCGAGTGTGGGCTGGGTTCAACACTACTTCGGGCAATATGCAGTTCAATAGTGAACATAGCTACCATTTCATGTAGTGGATTTAAACTAATCTAAGAAGTCCCTATATTTCATAGACACCTTTTACTTAACAAAAAAGGGTTTCAATCATTGAGCTATACAATATTTAAATTTGGTTAGTGAAATCCTGTTCCCAAAATTAAACTGCCAAATCCGTCCAGCCATTTTTGAGGGAATAGAGGTCTCACATGTTGTCGGTTTTTCATTTCATCATATTTCATATTTAAAATCACCCAGTGCGGCTAAAAAATGTCTAACTTCAAAAAATAAAACCTTGTTCCATACTTCACATCCCATTTTTGCAATTCGAATTAATGGTGCTGATCTGATGAACTTCACACAAAATTTCTTCATATTACTTTTCGAGCAGGTGACAACCCTAATCAAAAATATTTTTTAACTAAAGTGTTCTTAAAACTATTTCTTTCGACATAATTTCGAAAGCTACTAAGAAATTTGGTTTTAAGGATTCCTGTAAATTCGCCATAAATTTAGATGGTGGACATCAAAATCATCATTCGCATAAAGAAGTCAATATTGCTTATAAGCAAAAAAAAGAAGTGTACGAAAAAAATATCAAATTTCGACAACAGGGCGATACTAGTTTTAATAATTCACTTAACTTATTCAATAATTTAAATCTAAATTTTTAAACAGATCGCAACCCTCTTCGAAGATGTAAAAAATATTCTAAGTGTTCAAAATAAAGATTTGTTAACACTATTTCGTTGACATTCATATATTGATGTTTAATATAACTTGTGCATAAGTTAACTAAATTCGACATTTCAAGCAGGTGGCAACCCTCTTTAAAACATTTTATATCTGCTACATTCTGAAACCCCCCATTTGTTTGGCACCCATATAGTGTTACATACTTATCTTACCTAATTCCCTTAATTCATATCAAAATAGATTTCTTAAACAGGTGGCAATCCTCTTATAGTTAAGTTAAGAAACAAAGCTTTTGAAACCCATTTCTACTGACACCTATTTTGTAATACTTGATTTATTTTTTTAAATTAGTCGAATATAATTTTTTAAAAGGTGGCAACTCTTTTCAAAAAAGTAAATTTGAGACATCATTTTAGAAAATCGAACAAACGGTGCGGATATGATGGCATTGAATATTAAATAATTTGAATTTAATTGTTCAACAGGTGGCAACTCTTTTCGGAAAAATAAAACCAGTTTGCACATCTATCGGCCAAGCGCTTTAATTTGACACACAGTGCAGACGTTTTGTCTTGGACAAAAAGACTCTTCGCGTATTATATGTATATGTATATAGATAGATAAAAAATATTTCTTGTGACTTTTCTTGAGAGCTGGATTCTAAGCTTTAAGATAAAGTTTGTATTTGAGGTTATTAGCTTTAGAGGGGGTTTGAACCGCAAAACTCACCCTTGTATGCGCTAATGGAAGGCTATATACAAGCGACGCCTCCAGCCATTATGCGTCTCACCCTGTTTCGTCCCTCTTTTTCTCGAAATATTGGCTACGCCACTGAGTATTAGACTCAAGTCGATCATACTTGCAAAAATATAAAGGAGACGGTTGACCCCTTCATACCCACACATTTCTCGTCCGATCTCAAACTATTGCCCCGTACTATTCGCATGCATTGATTTGTGTAGTTTCAGAAGCCGTTGCAATTAAGTCGCCGTCCAACATTCATAGCCGACTTTTACCTTCGTATCCTCCATATTAAACGGTCTAGCGAATGCGAATTTCCAAAGCAGTTGAGAGTGTTTTTCGTTTACCGCGTCTATCGCGTCTATCTCATATACCCACATATGTCATTTTCCCCATATATATGCAGAAGTGTGCAGATTTGCACCCTAGTGTGACGACAGACACCTTTCACATTGCACCTGACATGCCATTTCGCGTATTTCACACAATCAGCTGAAAGTTCGAAATTGCTCGCGCAACGCCTTTGAAACTATCAGTGGCAACAGCAATCAAAATAGTGTTAGTAATAGTGCCAGCAACAGCAAGAGCAGCAGAATTTACATACGCAGCTACATCAGCAAGCAACACCAACATTGCCAATGGCAGCTACAGAGGGATGACAGAAGTTGCACCATCCTTCCAACTCCACCAGCGGCTTGTCCCGGCACTTTGCCTCTGTGCCACTTTTATTTTCGCTATTGTCACACAGTTTTTTCTGGCAGTTCTGTTTTCGCTAGCTAAGTACCAACGCTGCTCACACTTCTCACTGCTCATGGCGCTTTGGGGGTGGGCGCGGTCGAATGATTTCCCATCTAAATGCAAATTTGTGCAAGTCCTAGCTATCTACCTATGAAATAGCTTCCTCGCATCTAACCAAGCTCTACACATATTCTAATCCATATTGTTTTCACTATTTTCCTATTTATTTTACCTTCACAATTCGCTTATTTTGTCACTTCCGCAGAGGAATCGAGCATTTTTTTCCGCAAACTGAGTGCATCACTGTAAATAAGCGAATGCAATGGGTACGTGCTGTGGACACGGTTGCCAAACGGCCCGTTTTTGGTGAAACTCTCCCGGATTTATGACCTACATATGTCCCGGTGCCGGTACAACACATGCCAAGAAAAAAATGTAGATATCTCATTGTAAGAAAACTCGTAAAATATGTTAGTATACCGATTTTATTTACTAACTAAGAACTACCACGAAAAAAATTACCAAAAACTCAACGCGATTTTTTACCAATTTCAAACTCGCACTTAGCTATATTACAATGCCAAATTGTATGCCAATTTATTGAATTTTCCTGAGTTGGCACAACATCTAGCGATTTTTTTATGTTTTTTTATTGTAATATGAACTATATTTTTATAAAAAAAATTGCAGAAAATTTTAATAAAAAAATAATCCATACATTGTGAAAAAGTCTCTGTGCCAATAATTTAGTGCGGCTCTGTACATACATACATATATTATGCGTGGAGCAAAAATTAGTAAATCGTGATTTTAGTTAAATAAATTTCGTACTTTAATCAAACCCATATACATAAATCAAACTTTCAAGCTTTATAGAGATCTTTGAAAAATTCAACAAATTTCCATTAAAATTTTTAACTTTTGTTATATGAAAAAAATCCACTAAAGTAAAAAATATTAAAAATCAGCCGCTTAAAACTTGCACTTTATTACACTAAAACTTAACAGGCTCTAAAACTGCTTACCCAAATACTCTATAAAAATTCATATTAAAAAGTTCAACATTTCAATAAATTTTCCTAAGCTCTGTATTAATTTTTTATCAAAAAATACACAAAAAAAATTTAATTTTAAATACCTTGCAAATATTTGAAAAAAAGATCACCATCTATTAACTTTTGCTCCCAACTATTTAAAAAAAAATTACAATTTGGTGTGATTTTTATTTCAATTTTGATTTATCTTTTAAGTTATTTAAAAGAATTATTATTATTATGATAATTATCATTGAGATTTCGGTGTATGAAAATTGTCATGTATCTATTAAATTTTATATTGTTTTGTTGTTCTAAATACCCACCCGCTTTCCTATCATTGTGTGTCTCGGTTTCAAGAATGCAAAAGTTGGCAACCCTGGCTGTGAATTTGCTGCACCTGCATGGTTTTTGGTGAATTTACACGATGAAGTCTGAAAAACCTGTGGCGCCACAAACACAGACATATGTACTTATGTGTGTGCACACATATACATACATACAATGTATATGTAAATATTTATTTGTAAACGAATGTGTAGGTTTTTACCCGTCAGTGAAATGTAATGGCGGTGACACAAATGGATCACGTATGACACGACGTCTGAGTTGGCAGATCATCCAGTGTTACATGGCACACGCACACACACTTACATACATGATTATGCAGCTTTTTCAAAAGTTTTTGCATATTTTCTCAGTGTATGTGTGGTCTTTTATTTCAGTTATTTTCGTTTATTTCTTATTGCAAGTGGAAATGCATATTGCAATTTTCTTTTGCTGTTAGCCAAATATTTGTCTTGTTTTGTTTGTTTCTTATATGCTTTTGATTACAATTTACAGAAACACCTGATTTTCTTTGGTTTTCATTTCATTTGTAAACAATATTGCAGTATTCTCTTGGCTTATAAAACGTATATCCTGAATACCTTTCTTATAAATTGCAATTTTGCTGTATATTCATGTTCTTATTCGTTCAGTGCTTGCAATTTGACGTAAAAAATAACGGGATTTTAATATTGAAAACCTTGCTGTTGTTGCAGCCAACTAAAATGGAAGTGAATCAGGGGAAGAGGTAGTAGCTGGCGGTTTATCTCTCAAATTTTTGGCACTCGTTTGTTACCTTTACTTAGTACTGTGAAAATAGAATTAAAAATCAATAAACTGCCGATTTTTCGCTGGTGGTAAACTGATTTGTAATACGAGGGCAGTTTGATAAATGAGTGATTATGTAAATAAATGATGATTTTGTCAGGAAAAAAGCGTTTCATATTTCGAAATATGTACTCGGTAGATTTAATTCTGGCAAATTGTCACTTGTAAGGCAATTGTAAATCTGTCAACTATCTTAAAAGCTCTTTATCATCTTTCGAAAGTCCAATTGAAAGATCTGCTAACGAAGAGAGAGAGAGGGAGAAAATTTAGCTAAAAATATATAAAAAAAATAATTAAGAAAAGAAAAAGGAGAATAAGTTCCTAAAAATAAAATGAAATTAAAAAATATCGTTCTTTTTGAAATAACAACATGTAAATATCTATTAAAAGAAAATTGAAATAAAAAAAGAAAAAAATACATAAAATAAGTTTCTAAAAATTTAATTAAATTTAAAACATATATATTTATCTTTCAAAAATAAGAAATAAAATCTAAAAATTAAAATAACATTAAATTAAAACAAAAGAATCAAATTAAAAATAAGAACAAAACTCCGCTGCTTTAATACTAGAACTCGGATCTTTCGAATAGCAAGCTGGTGCTTTGCTCACTTTGTCCGCTGTTGCACTATGGCTGAAATAAGCACTTTATATGGCCGAAAATCAACGAATGGAGATAGGTGCTTAAAATCTCGTAGACATGCTTCTGAGAATCTTAAAAGATGTTGGTTTCAAAATTTA
>NW_023466219.1:0-7786 GCF_013731165.1 Rhagoletis pomonella | reverse complement strand
ATACTAATGCATGAAAATCCTAACCTCAAAAAAATCACCCGTTATAACATCTCCTCTTCAATAGTCGCATATAATTTCCGATTCGTGTTTGAATCGGTGAAGGTATGCTTTGAAGCACTCATGTCGGGTTAAACAGTTTGTCAAATAGAAATCGACTTCGCCGTTTAAGTAGTCTGCTTCATTTGCGTGTATATACGGTTTGCTCTTAACTTTGCGCGCTCTAATTAAAGCTTTCTCGATTGTAATTGTATTTTAATGTATGAAGATATTTGGTGGTACAATGTACCACTGCTTTGTATTTAAGGACCATGGGTTTTCAGAGCCTATAAAAGAGTCCCCTTTATTATTAAAATGGTTTTATTAAACGGTATGGTGTTCAATAATGATTGCACAAGGCTTTCATGAAAATTCATGTTCGTAAGTACCTTGGATGTCGAGATATTTACTTTTTTGTTTCTCGGTGGTACATTTGTACCACCTCTTTGTACATATGAAAGAGTTAATGAAATGTTGAAAAGGCTGGCCTTTTTCTAACCTTTTTTGGCCATTTAGCTTCTTTTTTTAGTCATGGTAACACTGCTGGCGACTATCATTTGCTGGCCAAAAGTCGAGAAAAAACCAAGATGATTTGAAACCAAGGAATGAAACCGATTCAAAATAACGTTCCGGTTTGGGTTTCGGTTTTGCCAAGTGTTTCGGTTTCGGTTTTGGTTTCGTTCTTCAAAATTTATTTCGGTTTTGGTTTCGGTTTCGTTCCGGTTTCGGTTTTTCACAGAAATTTTGTTAATATTATTTAAATCACAATGTCTTAAAGGTTGAGGAAAGAAAATTAAAAATTACAGTTCACTGATAATATAAACACTAGGTTCTTTCCCTAACAATCTGGACCGGATTTGGTAATTAGAGAATAAGAGAAACAGTTTTTTTTTTTCAAAAATGGAACAAAGTCCAGAAGTACGGGAACGCAAAAACCACATTTCGTGCCCACAAGTCGAGAAACAGCTGATTCACGTTGTTCTTGTTTTTTTTTCACTTATACCATGTTCTGACCGACATCGGAAACATGTAAAAAAAAAAACTAGACTAGAAAAAAACTGTTTTCGTCCATGTAAAATCTGTCAAACGAAAATCAGTTTTCGCTGAAAACTACACATATACACAGCAACAACGTCATCACCAGATTCAATTAAATTTTTCATTTTTGCTGTAAAACTAAATGTGTATGAAAACTAAAATATAATTGTTATTTTCGTCATATATTTACTACATAATAATGAAACCCCTTCATTTCTGTGTCCTTTACAACTATACACGTGAAAATGAAAATGACTTCTTCCAAATAACCGATGCCAGATCGGAGATTTAATTTATTAGGCACCATTTTAGTAGCTTTTTGCGAAAAGTTACCTTGACATACTTATTTACTACTTAACAAGAATTTTAGTAAAATATTTCTGATTTTGATTAAATAAATCATTTATTTCAAAGAAATTTTGATTTATTATTTTTGTAAATTTCTGGAAACCGATTGAAACCTGTGATTGAAATGGTTTCGGTATCGTTCCTTTTCAGGTTAAGATAACGGTTACGGTTTCGGTTTCGGTTTTGAAAAACGAAACGGTTTTAAACGGTTACGGTTTCGGTTTGGGTTTCGGTTTCATTCCTTGTTTGAAACACAGTATTTTGGAGTTTTTGAGGTCGCTGATTTCGAAAATTCAGGGCAATCTCGAAAATGCTATCACTGAAACCGAATAGCTACGAACGTAGCGTATAGAGTGAAACCCGCTTAAGTACACCTTCGGAAAAAAAATCTAAAAAGTAACGGTAATTTTGAGCGACTTGAAACTTGCACATTATTTAACTAAAATTGAATGGGCTATAATACTATATACTCAAACAAATTTAACACTTTTAATTTAAGCTTAGGATTTTGTGGTTTGGTTGGTTTGTGGTTTTTTTAGGGAATGAACTTTTTGTTTAATTGCAAAATCTTAAAACTTAAAAACTAAACATAAGTGGCTGCTTGCCAAAATGGTCCAAAAATATATGTCCAACACTGTTTGTATTTATATAAAATCATGTATAAACAATGACTTTTTAAGAATTTAATTCTTGTGAAAATGACATAACATAGGTTTATCTATTTTTTAATAAAGTTTTTATTTATGTGTTTAAATAATGCTATGATCTTGGTATTTTACGTATCCTTCATTAAATGTTCATGTTTTATTCAATGATTTATTTATATAAGTTAACAAGAAGATGTAACTGCATGTTCGCTTAGGTACCCGCATCGAGGTACTTAAGTGGGTTCTTTTAAGTACCCAAACCACCTAAGTACCTCAAACAGCTGGCATTTTTCGTGAGGTACTTAATAGGGTTTTAGTGTACTTTGAATACACACGTTCGTACGCAATTCGGACTCAGTGATCGCATTTTCGTATATTTCACAAAAAATCTGACTACGATGGATTCTATGATTGCCCTCCACTATGTCAGATTTTTGAAATTTAAAATGGCGGATCTAATATGGCGATCAAATTTTATAATTTTTTCCCTTTCACCAAAAACTCACATAAATGGGGATTTGGAGGTCGCCGACTCCGAATTTTTTTTTATTCAAAATGGCGGATCCAATAAGGCGACCAAATTTTAGAATTTTTATTCTTTCAGCGGCGTGAGTTCGCTGATTTCAAATCTTGTGAGACAAAAATAATTTTGCAAATTTTTTCCACAAGAATTTACAAGCCTTCTTCAATGGTCCTAGATGTATTAGCCCTGAGACAGCATCCTTGTAGTAACATCACAAATTTGAAGGAAATTTTTCTCGAGATTTTGAGCCCGCAAAATTTGTTAAAAAAAATCTTTAAATTTTAGTATATTAAAGTGAAATTTCGAAGTCGCTATGACTTACCGTTAATTAAATTTTTTTTTTTTTGTTGACGATGTTGCACATCTTTTTCATACAAAGTAAGTACAGTGAAACCCGCTTAAGTACCTAAACCCGCTTAAAATACCAACACCGTGAATTTTTTAATGTAATCTAAAGAGAATTACTCTCTTAAGTACCTCCCCCCTTATTTGCCCAACCCGCGTAAGTACCTAAATTTTTCGTACCCCATTTACCATTTTTCTTATAATTTCCCCCTTTTAAGTGCTCTTTTAAGATTCCTTAAAATATTCACATATTCTGAAATAAAGTGGCACACCTTGGGTAAAAAAAAAATCAACGGTAATTTTTAGCCAGTTGAAACTTGCACATTATTACACTAAAATTGAATGGGCAATAAAAATGAGAAAAAGTTTGAAATTTTAATGAATTTATTTTAATTGTTCTACAAATTCTCAAGCTTAGGTTTGTATGGTATTTGTTAGGGAATGAACTGTGTTTTAATTGAAAAATCTGAAAAATTAATAAATAAACATAGCTGGCAAAAAAAACCTGAATTTGGTCAAAAATGATATGTCCAACACTGTTCGTATGTATTTATAAATGTGTATATATAAAATGACTTTTTAAAGAATGTAATTCTTGTGAAAATTACATACCATTGCTTTATCTATTTTTTTTAATAAAGTGTTTTTTTATTTGTTTATCTCTTTAAATAATGCTACGATCTTGGTTTTAAACCATGTATACTTCATTAAATATTCATGCTTTAATCAATGATTTACATATTTATACAAGTTCACAAGAAGATGTAACTACATCAATAATTATGTCCGCTTAAGTACCCGCATCGATGTACTTCTAAGTACCTCAAAAAGCTGACATTTTTCGTGAGGCACTTAAGCGGGTTTTACTGTATGTTCGACCATTGTTTTAAAAGAGAAGCAAATGAGCAGCACGTTGTTATACTCATTTTAATGAGGTAGGAAACTGCAAACCAATTTTTTTTTCTAAAGATTCTAATTAATAGAGTTTGAAATTTTGGTTAAACATTGCAGACTTAATTTATATAGTTTCTTTGCACAAAGTTAGAAATTCGGTATTTAAATAACCCAGTGAGAGAGGAGACCATGTTTGCATGTATGTATGTATTTAAATAAAACAAATATTTATTGGTGCAAATATGGTGGGTCGGCACTGTGGCCAATGGTAAAGCACTTTTACTACCTCTGCAAGATTGTAAGCCATACAGAGTCCGCTGAATGCTTCGGATGGTTGTCCGGAGGGTGCATCAGACTGGGCCGAGCATACTTTGAGCAGTCGCGCCTAAACAGTAACTATTATATGGTTTTTGTTAGGAAAAGAGCCTTACTTTCATAAAAATAATAAACATTAAATAAGCTAATGAAAAATAGCCAAACCTTGCTAAGATTTCGAGTCCTAATTTATATTTTGTTCACAGTATGTATTACTCGAATCGAAGCACATGCATTCAGATTAGAAATAATAACTGTTTATGGAGAAAATTACGATCATATACCAACATCACTTAAAACTCGTTCATAGGCATGCCATTTTAATGAGCTGTTAAGGTGTCAAAAGCACCGAATACGGGACAAATACAGGACATTAAAAGAAATACAGAACATTTGGCGTCCCGTATAAAATAAATATATTGCCAGGACAATGGGTCAGAAAAGAGGACTTGTCCCGTATAATACAGGACGGATGGTCACCGTAAGTATAGAAAGATTTTTTTCAAAATGGTCATAAGGGCAATGCAAAATTCCGTAGATGGCCATAAAGGCAAATTCAAAACGATCACATAGCCCGTCGATATTGTGACCATTTCAAACGGACATAAGGTTTGATAAATATACTATATAATACTTGATGTGGTCAATAGTATCAAGGTCAAATATATTTGGATGACTATGTGAACTTCTTTGCTTTATCATTCTATTGTAAAATTTAAAAGTTGATCACCGAGAAATGAAATAAAACCAATTTGAGTTATTTCCCATTCAATTGAGAAAAACACAAATTTGCGGTGACGTGCAATAATGTCAATGGAATTAATGTCAATTGACATAAATTCACTTTTATAAGGGAATTAATGTCAGTGACATTAATACTCAGGCCAAAAGTGAAATAATGACAGAAGAATTGTGGAAATAAATTCATTTACATTATTACTTTCAAAATTTAATACTTTCAAAATTACAAACTTTTCAGGAGAGCGAAAAATCATGTTAAATGCTTTCCGCAACATAAGTTTATTACAATGAAGGAAAGATGTTTGTTAAAACAAACAAGTTGCTTTGTCAAATTGAGTTTGAGTAAAATAGTAAATAGTAGTTTTTTGCCTTGGGTCAATACAAGTTTATTTAAGAAAGCTACTTTTTTAAAATATGCATTTGGCAAAACAACTTCAATCGAAAGAGGTTGTTGTGTCAAATGCAAATCACAGAAATTGCACAGACGATAAATAAAGACAAGTTTTTTTGCCATAATTTTTCTGTTTCAAATTTGTTTAAATTCCAACTTATTCGAAAGAAAATCTTTTGTGAAATACAGTTTCGAAAAAATAAGAAAGAAGCTCATTTTAAGACTGCCATAACTTTTGTATTAAAGGTCATATTCATATTGGCGGTAACACAGAAATACGCGCATTGAGAATTTATGTATATGATAGAAACCTTGCAAAATTGTCTTATATCGAGAGAAGTTGTTTTGTCATATGTCCACAGAATTGAAAAGTGAACTAATGTCAGAAATGCTAAAAATCATGGAAGCTTTACGGTGACGTGTAATAAGGTCAGTGCAAATAACGTCCATGGATATTATTTCCCTGCAGCAAAATTTAGGGACAGTCTGGCAAAGCGCTAGATCCGCCCTACATATTTCAGAACTGTCTCTGAACTACTGCAAAAGGGATGCAGAGCTGGACGGTTGAAGCTCATATGTTGCTAATTGCGCTGTCGTCAATGTTACTCATCCTGGTCATGTGAAAGCTGACAAAAGATGCACAAATATACCATACTATAGTATTTTTTCGATTTTTTTAGACCCTAAAACTAATAACAAACTGTTTTCGATTATTTAATAGTATGTAATTCTCTAGTTTATGGGGCAACTGCTAAAATATTTCCAAAAAAGTCGTTATTGGTAACATTAATACCATTTTTATACATATTTACGTACGTACAAAATTAAATGCAAAATATAACCATAAAATTTAGTTAAGTTACACTTAACAGCAAAAGTCTGCGTACACCATTTCTTTTTTAAACATTCACAGTACATTGAGAGTTGAAATTTCTTTGTTATTATTTTATAAAAATATGATCATGCTTAAAACAAAATCATATAAACCATGTTTTAAGACTTTATACAAAACAAAGTTAAATTTAACGATTTTTCATCAAAATTTTTGACCTTTTAATCTGATTTAAAGAACTAAACAAAAGCGGTGAACAATCTCACTTTTAAATGGGGGTGCTATTGATATGACCGATACTGTTCATACGTAAATATTTCACTGAGCACCCGAAATGTGTAGTTATGCAGTGATTTTTTTTTATTTCCAATGTTTTTCATTTTAAATATTTCTCGTAAAGTGGTGTGAAAAGCTTATTATTATAAAAATTTATGAATATAATTGTTATAAGGCCATAAATAACAAAAACAAATAACTTAAGGACCAGCACACCTAAATGTTAAATACTCTAATAATAGAATTATTAACAAAAACCAGCAAAACCAACAACCACATGATCAAGTTTAAAGGTATCCACACACCTACGCGATTCTGTCGGTGCAAATCTGTTCCGACAAAAATTACGACAATGCCGACCATAGTTTTAAATGAGGAGCCACACACTTGTATCATTTTGCTGCAGCGATTTTTTCGAACATTCACAGTTCTTCTTTTGGTCGTGCCGAAATCGCAGACTGCCGGTTTTTGAGAACGAAAAAGGTCAATAGAAGGATTTTACAATATTAAAACAAAATTTAACGTATGAAAACAAAACATATTTGATGTAGAAAAGTTAAGAATTTTCTTTTTGTTGAAAAATACTTTTTGTTTGTCTATAAATTGGCAGTTTTTGCTACGATAAAATCGCACAGATGTGTGCCTACTTGCGTTTTCGAAGCAGTAACGTTTGTAGCATCAAAAACGGGGCGGATTCGTTGCGACAGAATCACATAGGTGTGTGGATGCCTTAAATAGCACTGGAACAGCTGCGCTTGATTGTAGTTGGTTGTGCGCGGCTTGCGGTGCATGTTCGTCGTTTGCAGAGAACGTATATTTATAGAGAAGGTCCAAGAACTGTGAATGCCACATTTTTCGAGCCAACAAAACTGGCGAAGCGCATTTTAAGAGCGACAAATATTTGGAATACTTAACAGCAAAAGCAAAATACAAAGCAGAAAAGAAGAATATTAACAGAGCTAAATCTCACAGGAGCGTTTGGACTGTTAATTAAATATGAATATTGATGATTTTGTGATATTTTGGAAAGTGTTAGATTTTTTGTGAAAATAATTGTTTTAGTAAGAAAATTAAATTTTTTCGTTGATTTGTACAAGTAACATGCAATTAAATCGAAAATATTATATAACATTTTCCGATTTTTGTGATATTTTTTTAATAATTGCAAATAGAAAACTCTCATAAGTGTTTGCGTTTTGGACTGGAAAACTGTGAAAAGAATTATTTTCCATTTTTTTGTAGAGATCTCCCTAAGCTAAGTCGAAAGTCTGTATGATTTTTTTTTTGTATTTCCGATATTTATGGAAATAATTAAGTTTTTAATTATTTTCGACCTGGGAACTTTTTTTTTTTAAATACTAAAAATCTGTAAACGTCGGATTTTCCCAGCAATTTGTAAA
>NW_023466218.1:0-7790 GCF_013731165.1 Rhagoletis pomonella | reverse complement strand
GCGTCGGTTGGCACAGAGGAGAAACGACTGGCGTGCTTTGCTGAACTCGGCTAAAATCGCTTAGGCGGTTACAGCGCCAAAAAAGAAGAAGAAGAAATGGAAAAATTACATAATTGGTTCCAAACGAATAGTAAATATTTTTTTAAATGTTTCCACTTATCCACAAGCGAAGAAAGAGTTTACAACACCTTATTAAACAAAGTGATAATATTATCAACGATGAGTTGGTATACAAATTACGCAATAAAAAAATTAATAAAAACTACTCTTACAAATGAAAAAATAATAAAAAGCGTAACGTAAAAATGTCTCATGAAAGATGTTTAAAAAATCCTTAATAAAAATTTAAATTGTTGTCACCATTCCCTAACATTATAAAACAGTTAACTCTTAATCATAAACAATATAATTTGGGGTCGCCATAGCCTACTACGTATATTCCCAAGACAGCTGGTTCTACGTACCGGAATGACTCGGGTTTTACCCGACCAAGGGCTGTAGTTTCGGCGACCTAGCCCCGCTTAGATCGGCGATACCCCTCAATCATTGTTCGTCCATGGAGCAACTCCTTGCAGCCGGAAAAGGCAAATATCTTTAAAAAGGCAAAAAAAAGGCAAATATCTTAAAAAAGGCAACATCAAATGTGTATATATGGAATGAGGGAAAGCTAAATCGTGGACATACTTAATCGAATATACTTTATCTCTTTAGCAGAAAACAAGGCAATTTCCATAAAATCCGTTCCCTGATGATAAGCTTTTAATTAGTTTTCTTATTTACTGAGCTCGACTTTTCTTAGTTGCAGGAAGTCACAATTAAATACTCGCCGCTGTCGGTGCCATAAACTATCAAATCTGTTTTGTTTTTCCCTTCCATGAGCTCAATGCACTTTTATATCTTGAGGCAGCTGTATGAAAATTTTCAATATATATTGCATGCCAAGTCCCACTCCTGAATAGATATTAAATTCGCCATGAATTTATTCTTATTCGATTTGTAAACTTGGCTGTAAACTTTTTCACATTCCGTTGTATCTTTATCTCCCTGCGTGCTCATTTTGACAATTATCACAAAAACAAAATAAATATTGTTCTTTTCGAGCTATAACGGCTCCTGGTTAATACGACAGGCAAAAAATATTGGCTACAGTTTGTCATTTTTTTGCCAGATATAGGTTTTATCAGTGCACTTGCACGACATTCGCATTCGCAAACGCTCTGCATTGATTATTGCGAATGCAAATGTTAAAATTAATGCGGAAGCTCCGCGGTTGCGAATGCGAATAATCGCAACAACCCTGGTATTTTTTAAGATTGATGAATTTATCCTCTGAAATCGTTTACTGACGTGAAAATTTGTGCAGAATACGAAACTATTTTCAGGCTATTCAAATATATTTTTTTTTCGTTTTTGCATTTTGCAAAATATTTTCCAGAATGTCACTTTTATAAAAATAAGCTAAGGTAATAAGCTTAGAAACTGTTAGATAAAAGTATACTAACCGATAAGCATTGTACTGATTTTGAACATTATATGCATGCTTTTTAGAAATTTGCATATCACTTTGAAACCCATTTATCAGATAATGTTGAAGTTTTTTCCACCTTCTTCATGACGTTAACGTGAGGTTTTTCTTGGGATTTCCCACATACGTATACATATCTTATGTTATATTCAATACCCTATATCTTCACTTAAGACTTAATTGTCATCGGTGATACTAATGCTGACCTTGTAGCAACCATCCCTAAAAATATTTTCGGCAGTAAACTTTCCTAAACCTCTTCAGTTCGATATATTGCAATATTTAATTTGTTTTATAAATTAAAAATTTCTGACATGTTCCGCTGCAAGTCTTCTTAAACCCCTTTCTTTTGACAGTCATATTAAAATATTTACCTTAGTTTATCAATTTACTTACACTGCAATTTTCAAATAAGAGGCAACTCTCTTATTATTTTCTTCCTATATTTTAGGTTAGACCTCAAGCAATATCGGTGGAAACTATATTCAATTTCATGCATTAGTTTTCGAGTGATGTCAAAAAACCCCAGATACAGATTTGTATAAAAAAAAAAATCAGGGACGGAAAATAATCATTATTTTTTAAATTTTAACGAAAAAATCAACAAGTTGTAATCGCTGTAAAACCATTTTATTTATACCCACGTATTTGTTTCGTACGTCCCACTGTAATTTACGGTAATTTTTATTTTTCGAGTTTAGCCAATAAAGATAAAAAATAATAATTAATATTTGAGTTTTAATTTTTCGTTCAGGGTAATTATTATTACTTGATTTTTATATTTTCGATCAAAAATAGCCGTGTTTTATTTGTCCAGAAATTTAAGCTATTAGCTTATTTTGTATGGAGGACTTACCCAACATAATTATATTGGCCTATGAAAAGCTATCTTGGCTTGTATATTGAACAAGAGGCATTGCCATTTAGCATCAGAAATTTTCTCCTTCAGCCAATCAGAAAGATGCAAAAACTTACTTTGACACTATTTGCAGTCAAACAACTGTCAAAATTAGGCTAACTTAGAAAATAAGCTAATTTCGTTTCATTTGACCAAGATTTTGATATTTGCTTGTGATGGTTGAATAAAACATGCCTAATTATGATTATTTTACGGCTTTCATCATTCCAAAAAATCAAAATCTATACCATCCCGGTTTCCACCGTATCTTTTTCAATAAGTCTAAAAATTTTCAGGTAAAAATTTCAGTAAGTTGCGTCTGTAAAGCCATTTCAATTTTACAAATAATCATTATATTATATAATCTGCATATTAACTTAGCATCAATTTAAGTGGAAAAATAAAACTCAGCAATAATTATTATCTCTGAGCGAAAAAATAAAAATCATAAATTAATCATTATTTTTGATCGGTAAAATAAAAATCAAATAATAATCATTTCCGTTGAGCAGAAAAATAAAAATCAATAATAATTATTATTTTAGAGCGAAAAAAATAAAACTCATAAAATAATGATGATAATAATGATTTAAATAACTTTACTCATAATGATTACCGTCCCTGAAAAAAATAACATTCGTAACATTTGAGTAAATATTAATCTGCATATTAAATTAGCATCAATTAAAGAGTCTTCTTTTAAAATTGCGCAGGTTAGAAACTGACTTTTGAACTATGGTCTGGAGGAATATTTATCTTAGAATGTTATGAAGAATCCGAATCTCCTAGGAACGATGTCGAAAAAAGTCGATCCATATAAATTGACCCGCCATATATGGATATATGTAAAGCGATCGGTTGAGATCGATCTCAAATTTGTACTTGCGCTGTAGACATTTTAGGTCTATGTTATGTATCTTGAATATTGAATGAAAGACTTATTGTCAATTAAATATAATGGAATCGCATTTCATGCGCTCCACATTTCTCATTTTCAATCTCATGAATCTTATATATAAAAATAAGTACACCTTTTTGATGTAAGCTTATAACTTGAGAACGGCTTCACCGAATTCACCAAATTTATACGGCATATTCGGGATATCATACAGATTGTTTGTGTGAAGTTTGCGCGCATTTGGAAAAGGGGCGTGGCACCTCCCGTACTAACTAAAATTTTCATGTTGTATATCTCTTGAAATATTTGCGGTAGAGTACTGGAAATTGATATAGATAAATGAATTGATTCCATACTCAAAGCGAAAAATGGGCGATATTGGCAAAGGGGTCGTGTCACCTCCCTTCTATCTCTATATTTATATAACAACTAGCAGACCCGGCGAACTTCGTCCCGCCCAAAATTTTTATATATTTTATTAAAACTTTCTGGTCCAACATTTTCACCAACAATTCACGTTTACGATTTTCATTGGCCAACAATTCACGTTTACGATTTTCATTGGCACATTCGTCTGCTAAGATTATGGTTTGGTGGTCATTTGCCGCGTTAAATAACTTAATAAATATCCGTGAAGAAGTTCTCGCAATTCTCCAGTTGTGCGGCATTTCATAGCACGGTTATTCGCAAAGCGAAATAAATTATTTTCTCTTCACACCCTGGTGGCAACAATGACGCGGTTCTATAGTAAATGTCCTAGAAGCTTTACAGTATAGTTGGTGGCACTTTCAAAATGGGTGCGAATCATTGTTCTACAGAAATGCAATATACATATACTTATTTCAGACGAAATACCTTAAAAGTTTGAACGCATAATAATATTGGAAAATCACATCCATTGGGCCAATCGCAACGCAGGAGCGTTCGATATACTCAAAGGTGCAACAGGTCGATTTAATCTGACCTACACGGCCCCTTTTCTCACTTGGCTATTTTTAGTAATAGCTCGACTTCAGCACCACTTGGCAGCACGTTTTTGCCATAGTATTGCAAACATATTTAAAACATTACCCAAATAGGATCATAAATAAGATTTTTAGTAATAACTCAATTACAGGGCCAACTGTCGGATTAAATTGTGAAACTAAACCATCCAGAGACCCACTCAAACACACAAAAAGTTTCGTTAAAATCCGTACAACCATTTAGGAGGATATCACTCACCAACACACCTACAAAAGAATTAAAAAATATATTGAAAGACACACCCCTTTTTCAAATAGCCCAAATTTTCTCCATGAGTTTGGGCTTGATTTCAACTACATACATATCTCCACATGAAGTTCCAGTACTGTACCATGAAAACTTTCAGAGATATGCAGTATAAAAATTCGATTTATATAGGAGGTGCCACGCCCCCCTTTCCAACAGCTGCCCTCTTTCTTCATGAATGCGATTGATTTCGCATATCTCCATACCAAGTTCCAGAACTCTACCATGAACACTTTCAAAGATAGGCAGTATGAAAAATTCGGTTTGTATGGAAGATGCCACGCCCCCTTTTCCAATAGTTCCACTTTTTCCTCAAGAGTTGATTGCGTATATCTCCGTACCAAGTTCCAGAACTATACAATGAACACTTCCAGAGATATGCAATATGAAAAATTTGGTTTGTTTGGAAGATGCCACGCCCCCTTTCCCAATAGTTCCAATTTTTCTCCAAGAGTACCAGAACTCTACCATGACCACTTCCAGAGATACGTAGTGTGAAAAATTTGGTTTGTATGGGAGATGCCACACCCCTTTTTACAATAGCTTAAATTTTTCTCCAAGGGTATGCGATTGATTTCGTATATCTCCATACCAAGTTCCAGAACTCTACCATGCACACTTTCAGAGATATGTAGCATGAGAAATTCGGTTTGCATGAGAAGTGCCACGCCCCCTTTACATATAGATTTTTGTTTAGCCTAAAACCATCCTTGGGACACGTGCGGCAGCTGGCAGTTTCAAAAAAATCGGTTTAGCCGCTCTCGAGCCTTGCGAAAACTAAAAAACGGCTTTTAAAATATATATTAGCTGAGATATATTATATATTATAATTCTATTTTGACAGTATCCGTTGTTTCTGATTGGCGCAAAAAAATCTTGCCAAGTGACGAATTCGCCCCTTGATATGGTCGTTGCTCAAAGCTATTTATATTCGAAATTGCATTAAAATTGGAAAACAGGAATCTATAAGCTTATCCAGGTAAAAGGCTACCTAAGTACCGAATTTTAAGCAAATCGGACCATAAATATGATTTCTTCGAATAGATCGGTCCCTGGTCCACTTCTCGGAAAAAAATGGATCATATATGCTAAAAAGCTACCTAAGTACCGAATTTTAAGCAAATCGGACCATAATAAGATTGTTTCGAACAGATCGGTCCCTGGTCCACTTCTCGGAAAAAATGGATCATATATGCTAAAAAGCTACCTACGTACGGAATTTTAAGCAAATCGGACCGTAAATACAATTTTTTCAAATAGATCGGTCCCTGGTCCACTTCTCGGAAAAAATGGAATTTTAAGCAAATCGGACCATAATAAGATTGTTTCGAATAGATCGGTCCCTGGTCCACTTCTCGGAAAAAATGGATCATATATGCTAATATATGCTAAAAAGCTACCTGCGTACTGATTTTGAAGCAAATCGGACCGTAAATACGATTTTTGCGAATAGATCAGTCTCTGGACCACTTCCCGGAAAAAATTGATCATATATGCTAATATATGCTAAAAAGCTACTTAAGTACCAAATTTTAAGCAAATCGGACCATAATAAGATTTTTTCGAATAGAACGGTCCCTGGTCCACCTACCCGAAAAACGTTAATTTTTTTTAGCCTAAGACATGGTGGTTACCGAAAGCTATTTATATACAAAATTTCATGAAAATCGGACCAGCCGTTCACGAGATTACCTGTTACAAAAAAGGGACTTCTCTTTATATAATTAGTATAGATGTTGTGTTCGTTTGTAACAGGCCTCAAAACTTGAGAACGGCAAAATAGATTTGTCAATTTTTTTTTCTGGATTGTTCGGTGCAATAGCGGGATTATTTATAATGCAAAACTTTGGAGGGTTACCCCCTGTTTGAAAATTGTAAATTCAATTAAATTGAGTAAATAAACGAAATATTACAATGTGGGTATGAAATTAATGAGATTTTAGAAAGATTACTGTTGTAAATACTTCGGAGAGGGTTGAAACCTATTTGAAAATTTTAACTCAGTTAAATTAATCAAATAAATGAAATATTGGAGTTTGGATGAATATTTAACTAAACTTAATTGACAAAATAAATCACATATTACACTAAAGGTTTAATTTTAAAGAGGTTTGACTATTGGAAATACTTTTGAAGAGGGCTGCCACCTTTTTGAAAATATTAACTTAGTTAAAGTGATTAAATAAATGAAATATTCTAATGCGGGTATCAAAAAAGAGTTTCAAGAAGATTTACAGTCGAAAATATGTTTAAGGAGGGTTGCCACCTGTTGGAAAATTTAACTCAGTAAATTGATAAAATAAATGAAATATTTCAATATGGGTGGTAAACGAATGGTATTTTAGAAATCCTGATTTGAAAATATTTTCAATGGGATGATCACCTATCTAAAAGTAAAGACTAAAAATATTTAAATTAAATGAAAAAGTTCATTCATCAGCGTCATCGGTAACAAAAAGCGCGAAGTCTGTTCTGCCTTCTGGCTAGGGAAGCAAAACCAATGGGTCTGGTGGAAAACGAGGAAAAGACGAAGTATCTCCTGTCATCAAACAAACAGTCAGCACATTCACGCCTTGGCACCCACGTCACTGTTGACAGTTACAATTTCGAGAAAGTAGAGAATTTCGTTTACTTGGGAACCAGCATCAACACCGATAATAATGTCAGCATTGAAATCCAACGCAGAATCACTCTTGCCAACAAGTGCTACTTTGGACTGAGCAGGCATTTCAGGAGTAAAGTCCTCTCTCGACGTACGAAAACCACGCTCTATAAGTCACTCATCATGCCCGTACTGGTATATGGCGCAGAAGCATGGACAATGACAACATCCGATGAGGCAGCTCTTGGAGTGTTTGAGAGAAAGATTTTGCGAAAGATTTACGGGCCATTACGCGTTGGCCACGGCGAGTACCGCAGACGATGGAACGATGAGCTGTATGAGCTTTACAACGATATGGACATAGTACAGCGAATTAAAATACAGCGGCTCCGCTGGCTTGGTCATGTCGTTCGAATGGACACCGACGCTCCAGCTCTGACAGTATTCAACTCGGAAGTCGCTGGTGGTAACAGAGGAAGAGGACAGCCTCCTCTGCGTTGGAAAGATCAGGTGGAGAAGGACTTGGCTTCACTTGGCGTCTCCAATTGGCGTCGGTTGGCACAGAGGAGAAACGACTGGCGTGCTTTGCTGAACT
>NW_023466217.1:0-7790 GCF_013731165.1 Rhagoletis pomonella | reverse complement strand
TACCTCCCTTAACATCCTGACCAAGTTTCATTTGTTAATTCCACCTGGTTTTCTTAAAACACAAGGTGCGGCTGACTACTAAAGCCCACCCATTTTGTGTACTGGAGCGGAGGGGGAAGAAGAGGGGTTGGTTGGGTGGGCTTTAGATTGGTAACCCCGGAGTACAGCATTAAGGAAAATATGGTTGGTCTAACAGTTCCCTGTATGAAGTTTCAAAGCGCCCAACCTTATACTTTTTAAGGAATTTGTTATTAAAGTTTGTAATTTTAACCAACTTGTATGGCACTATTTTACAATATATAATGCACTTTCCACTAAATTTACAGGTTATTTACATTCAATATATGCGCAGTTAGAGTGTGCACGTTCAAACAAATAAATACTTTTAGTATATTACAGCTTTTATATCAAAAATTGATTGTTGTTTAATTTTATGAGAGTACTTGCAGAATATGCACAAATGGCAGCAGGACTGTGTTGCCATATCTAAAAAAAACAAGAGTGGAAAGCAAGACCAAAGAAAAAACCATTAAAAGGAAAATACGATAAGGTTCTTTTGTTCAGATAAAAATGAATAGTAGGGGGCTTGGGGTTGTTGTTGTTGTAGCGGCTACTAAGCCCCGTTCGGGACGGTTCATCCATCATCGTTGTCGTCTATTTCAGCTAAGGAGAGGCCCAGGAAGAGTGCGACTTCCACAGGGGCTGTCCATAGGGACAGGGGCGTTAGCTGAGTGGGATTCTCAGGGCATGTGAAGAGGTGCCGGGAGTCATGTGGCGACTCTCCACATGCCGGGCATTGGTTAAGCACATCCTCGTTGATTCTGCTCAGGTAGCTGTTGCGCCTGCTGCAATAGCCAGAGCGAAGTTGGGCTATTGTTGTGCGGGTCTCCCGAGGCAGACAAAGTTCTGTCCCGTCCACGTCCGGTGGTTGTGTGCCTAGAACGGCATGCACAGGTTGATCTCTAATGGGATTCGAGTGTGAATTTCAAACTGCTGTTTTGCCTTGCTTTGTTTGTAAAATTTGTATTAAATGTATTCACAATTAAATAATAATGAATTATTTGAAATTAAAAATAATTTATGAGTAATTCATTTGGAATATTGCTTCTTTACATTTATTTGAATTTGCGTTGTTGCTCTAATCGTTCTCGAATCGAATTCTAATATAATTATCTAACTTCGTCATCGACTCGAGAACGATTAGAGAAGTACCCTAGTTATCTAATGTAGAAATCCAAATTTCTCTAACGTTAGAGACTGTGTTTGCTGGGTTGTATGTTGCCAACAACGTTTCTTTATCTTTGCACCAAGTGCTGCCGGCCAGCGATTTGAGGACATTGTTGCGGCTCAGTACTTTGTTGACAATTGCGGTTGTATGCGCCGAGAAGGAGAGCCCACTGACGAAGGTAACTCCGAGGATTTTCGGATTATTCACCGTCAGTATTGTTACGCCATCGACCTGAATACCCAGTGGCAGTCTGACCTCCTTCGTCCAGGTGGTGAAAAGGGTTGCCGAGGATTTCGCAGGAGACAGGGCAAGGCTCCTTGCAGTGAAGAAGCGAGAAAGTTCGGAGAGGTAACCGTTTACTTTAGAGCACAAGTCATCAATTCCATTCCCAGACGCCATGATCGAACAATCGTCAGCATACGAGAATATATTAACACCCTCTGGTGGCTAAGGAAGCTTTGATATGTAATAATTAAACAGTAGCGGGGACAGGACACCACCCTGTGGTACCCCCTTTTAATTTTACGTGGCTTGCTAGTTTTGTCTCTGAAGATTACTGACGAGTGTCGACCACTCAGGTAATTCGCCGACCACCGTTTGAGTCCCTGTGGGAGTGAGGAGGCCTCTATATCTTCTAGTAGCGTTGAATGACTGACAGTGCCGAATGCCTTGGACAGGTCCAACGCTACTAGAATAGTTGTCTCACAGGGGCGGTTTCGGTTTAGGCCACGAGTTATCCGAGTGTTTATGGCGTTAAGTGCTGTTGTTGTACTATGCACTTTACGGAACCCATGTTGATGCTTCGCTGGGGTCAGGTGGTTCGTGAAGTACGGGAGCAGCAGGGCCTCGAGTGTCTTCGCTACCGGGGAAAGGCGAGTTATCGGGCGATAAGACTTTGTTGGCTGGTTTCCCCGGTTTGAGCAGTGGGACCACTCTCTCCATTTTCCAGATGTCTGGAATGACGAGAGTGGCCATAGACAGGTTGAGGACCTCCGTTAGGTACGCTACTCCCGCAGGACCCAAATTTTTCAGCATCAACATGCATATTCCGTCGGGTCCAATGGCTTTGGAGGCTTTCGCCTTTCCGATGGCTACCCTTACCTCACCGCTGGTGAAAACAAGAGGCGCACTAGGTTTTGGCATTTTTTGCAAACTTCTGGTCACTCGACGTTTGGCTTTATCCACCGGAGGATGCAGAATGAACTGCCGGCTAAAATGGCTCGCGCATCGCTCCGGGTCCGACGAAGCGTGGTCACCAAAGTCTATCTCGACTCTGTCGTCGCGCTTCGTCGGGTTGGACAACGACGTCACGGTTGACCAAAGCTTGCTCACACCAGAGGCGAAGTTGCAGGTCTTCAGATGCTCTTCCCATTTCTTCCGCTTATGTACGTTCACAAGTTGCCGAATCTCCGAATTGAGATCCCTAATACGGGGATTTCCGGGATCGGCCTGACGAAGGTTGTCGGGCTCATCAGCTAGAACAGCCGCTTCGGCAGGAAAATTCGGACGTGGATCCTTAATACATCCTGCTGGAATGAAGCGAGCTGCAGCAGCGGTGACAACCCTGCGGAACTTACGCTCACCTACATGAACGTCGGTTGGTATGGGTAGTGCAGTGAAGGCGCCCTCAGTAACATCCGTGAAGCCTTTCCAGTCCGCTTTGGAAAACTTGATATAGGTCCGGTGATCCACGGAAGCAAAGTGGGCAGGTTTATCAATCGCGATGACTATGGGCAGATGGTCTGATGCTAGAGTCAGCATAGGTCGCCATGATACGCTGTTTATCAGACCACGGCTGACAATTGTTAGATCTGGCGAGCTGCAGCAGCTGCCCATAATCCTGGTGGGTGCGTCGTCGTTCATTGGGCAGAATGTCAAATCGTCTATCTGCTCAGCCAGATGTATTCCCTACTATCATTTGACAGGCTTGAGTGCCAGAGATCATGGTGCGCGTTGAAGTCACCAACTACCATACGGTTTTAACCTCTGACTAGCGCACCTATTTCAGGGTGATATCCTGCCGGGCAGCTGGTGACAGGGGGTATGTATACGTTAAATATTTCGAGCTCAACATCGCCTGACCGGATAGCAATACCCTGACATTCTAGGATGGTATCCCTGCGGTCGATGTCTGCTTCAATGAGACGATACTGCACGGTGTGGTGCGTGATGAACGCTAAACCTCCACCATTATCAACAGGGTTGAATTGCCGTGCAACTTCGTCTCTTGGACCGCAGCTATTAATATTCCATGCCTTCCCATAAAGACTGTTATCTCCTCGATCTTGCTCTGGAGTCCGTTACAGTTAAATTGTAGCCTTTGCCCGCATTTAGGGATTATAACTCTCAGGCAGTAGAATTCTCCCTTCTGTTTTGCGAGGAAAAGGAGCTGAACACCGTTTGCAGAGAACACCTTTCTGCGTAGGCGGCCTTCGGCCGCACTTAGGGATTATAACCCTCAGGCAGTAGAATTATCCTTTCTGTTTTGCGAAGAAAAGGAGCTGAACACCGTTTGCAGATAACACCTTCCTGCGTAGGCGGCCTTCGGCCGCACTTAGAGACTATAACCCTCAGGCTGTAGAATTCTCCTTTCTGTTTTGCGAAGAAAATGAGCTGAACACCGTTTGCAGAGAACACCTTTCAGCATAGGCTGCCTACGGCCGCACTTAGGGATTATAACCCTCAGGCAGTAGAATTCTCCTTTGTGTTTTGCGAAGAAAAGGAGCTGAACACCGTTTGCAGAGAACACCTTTCTGCGTAGGCGGCCTTCGGCCGCACTTAGGGATTATAACCCTCAGGCAGTAGAATTCTCCTTTATGTTTTGCGAAGAAAAGGAGCTGAACACCTTTTGCAGAGCACACCTTTCTGCGTAAGCGGCCTTCGACCGAACTTAAAGCAAACAAATCGGGCGGGACCAACACCGCCTACGTCATGGCAATATTTTTGCACAGGGGTTCGTTACCGGAAACCCTCATTGATAATAATACACGCCCAGAATAAAAGTAGTGGTAAATTTTAATTTTCTTTTGTATTGATTTCCCCTGTATTCCTTTTTAAACATTGCCGTCTTTGTATGTATTATTTTGTACAATATGGCAACACATGTTATGTGTCAGTTTGCAACCATGTGTTATTGTATATATTGGTGCCATTCAATGTAATTTACAAGTCGACAAAAGTTGAATTAAAGTGATTTATATACAAGATAAAATAAAATAAAAGTGTGTAAAGTATTAAGTACAGTGTTATGTACATTTATATATATGAAAATATGTGACAAATGCACTTTTTGTTAAGGAAACCAAGTGGAACGACTTAAGAAATTTTATCAACAAATAACTTATAAACAATGATATTGTCTATATTTTTTAGTCATACATGTTTTAGAGGATACCTCCCTTAACATCCTGACCAAGTTTCATTTGTTAATTCCACCTGGTTTTCTTAAAACACAAGGTGCGGCTGACTACTAAAGCCCACCCATTTTGTGTACTGGAGCGGAGGGGGAAGAAGAGGGGTTGGTTGGGTGGGCTTTAGATTGGTAACCCCGGAGTACAGCATTAAGGAAAATATGGTTGGTCTAACAGTTCCCTGTATGAAGTTTCAAAGCGCCCAACCTTATACTTTTTAAGGAATTTGTTATTAAAGTTTGTAATTTTAACCAACTTGTATGGCACTATTTTACAATATATAATGCACTTTCCACTAAATTTACAGGTTATTTACATTCAATATATGCGCAGTTAGAGTGTGCACGTTCAAACAAATAAATACTTTTAGTATATTACAGCTTTTATATCAAAAATTGATTGTTGTTTAATTTTATGAGAGTACTTGCAGAATATGCACAAATGGCAGCAGGACTGTGTTGCCATATCTAAAAAAAACAAGAGTGGAAAGCAAGACCAAAGAAAAAACCATTAAAAGGAAAATACGATAAGGTTCTTTTGTTCAGATAAAAATGAATAGTAGGGGGCTTGGGGTTGTTGTTGTTGTAGCGGCTACTAAGCCCCGTTCGGGACGGTTCATCCATCATCGTTGTCGTCTATTTCAGCTAAGGAGAGGCCCAGGAAGAGTGCGACTTCCACAGGGGCTGTCCATAGGGACAGGGGCGTTAGCTGAGTGGGATTCTCAGGGCATGTGAAGAGGTGCCGGGAGTCATGTGGCGACTCTCCACATGCCGGGCATTGGTTAAGCACATCCTCGTTGATTCTGCTCAGGTAGCTGTTGCGCCTGCTGCAATAGCCAGAGCGAAGTTGGGCTATTGTTGTGCGGGTCTCCCGAGGCAGACAAAGTTCTGTCCCGTCCACGTCCGGTGGTTGTGTGCCTAGAACGGCATGCACAGGTTGATCTCTAATGGGATTCGAGTGTGAATTTCAAACTGCTGTTTTGCCTTGCTTTGTTTGTAAAATTTGTATTAAATGTATTCACAATTAAATAATAATGAATTATTTGAAATTAAAAATAATTTATGAGTAATTCATTTGGAATATTGCTTCTTTACATTTATTTGAATTTGCGTTGTTGCTCTAATCGTTCTCGAATCGAATTCTAATATAATTATCTAACTTCGTCATCGACTCGAGAACGATTAGAGAAGTACCCTAGTTATCTAATGTAGAAATCCAAATTTCTCTAACGTTAGAGACTGTGTTTGCTGGGTTGTATGTTGCCAACAACGTTTCTTTATCTTTGCACCAAGTGCTGCCGGCCAGCGATTTGAGGACATTGTTGCGGCTCAGTACTTTGTTGACAATTGCGGTTGTATGCGCCGAGAAGGAGAGCCCACTGACGAAGGTAACTCCGAGGATTTTCGGATTATTCACCGTCAGTATTGTTACGCCATCGACCTGAATACCCAGTGGCAGTCTGACCTCCTTCGTCCAGGTGGTGAAAAGGGTTGCCGAGGATTTCGCAGGAGACAGGGCAAGGCTCCTTGCAGTGAAGAAGCGAGAAAGTTCGGAGAGGTAACCGTTTACTTTAGAGCACAAGTCATCAATTCCATTCCCAGACGCCATGATCGAACAATCGTCAGCATACGAGAATATATTAACACCCTCTGGTGGCTAAGGAAGCTTTGATATGTAATAATTAAACAGTAGCGGGGACAGGACACCACCCTGTGGTACCCCCTTTTAATTTTACGTGGCTTGCTAGTTTTGTCTCTGAAGATTACTGACGAGTGTCGACCACTCAGGTAATTCGCCGACCACCGTTTGAGTCCCTGTGGGAGTGAGGAGGCCTCTATATCTTCTAGTAGCGTTGAATGACTGACAGTGCCGAATGCCTTGGACAGGTCCAACGCTACTAGAATAGTTGTCTCACAGGGGCGGTTTCGGTTTAGGCCACGAGTTATCCGAGTGTTTATGGCGTTAAGTGCTGTTGTTGTACTATGCACTTTACGGAACCCATGTTGATGCTTCGCTGGGGTCAGGTGGTTCGTGAAGTACGGGAGCAGCAGGGCCTCGAGTGTCTTCGCTACCGGGGAAAGGCGAGTTATCGGGCGATAAGACTTTGTTGGCTGGTTTCCCCGGTTTGAGCAGTGGGACCACTCTCTCCATTTTCCAGATGTCTGGAATGACGAGAGTGGCCATAGACAGGTTGAGGACCTCCGTTAGGTACGCTACTCCCGCAGGACCCAAATTTTTCAGCATCAACATGCATATTCCGTCGGGTCCAATGGCTTTGGAGGCTTTCGCCTTTCCGATGGCTACCCTTACCTCACCGCTGGTGAAAACAAGAGGCGCACTAGGTTTTGGCATTTTTTGCAAACTTCTGGTCACTCGACGTTTGGCTTTATCCACCGGAGGATGCAGAATGAACTGCCGGCTAAAATGGCTCGCGCATCGCTCCGGGTCCGACGAAGCGTGGTCACCAAAGTCTATCTCGACTCTGTCGTCGCGCTTCGTCGGGTTGGACAACGACGTCACGGTTGACCAAAGCTTGCTCACACCAGAGGCGAAGTTGCAGGTCTTCAGATGCTCTTCCCATTTCTTCCGCTTATGTACGTTCACAAGTTGCCGAATCTCCGAATTGAGATCCCTAATACGGGGATTTCCGGGATCGGCCTGACGAAGGTTGTCGGGCTCATCAGCTAGAACAGCCGCTTCGGCAGGAAAATTCGGACGTGGATCCTTAATACATCCTGCTGGAATGAAGCGAGCTGCAGCAGCGGTGACAACCCTGCGGAACTTACGCTCACCTACATGAACGTCGGTTGGTATGGGTAGTGCAGTGAAGGCGCCCTCAGTAACATCCGTGAAGCCTTTCCAGTCCGCTTTGGAAAACTTGATATAGGTCCGGTGATCCACGGAAGCAAAGTGGGCAGGTTTATCAATCGCGATGACTATGGGCAGATGGTCTGATGCTAGAGTCAGCATAGGTCGCCATGATACGCTGTTTATCAGACCACGGCTGACAATTGTTAGATCTGGCGAGCTGCAGCAGCTGCCCATAATCCTGGTGGGTGCGTCGTCGTTCATTGGGCAGAATGTCAAATCGTCTATCTGCTCAGCCAGATGTATTCCCTACTATCATTTGACAGGCTTGAGTGCCAGAGATC
>NW_023466216.1:0-7791 GCF_013731165.1 Rhagoletis pomonella | reverse complement strand
CTATTGGCACCGAAGAAATCGCTGAAGCCCTACAAAATCTCGGTCATATCCCTATTAACATTTACAATATGAAACACAGAAACACGAAAAACCCGCTACCAATGTTCATTGTAGAGCTAAAAGCAAACCCTAATAATAAGGAAATATACGAAATCAAATATCTCTTTAACACAAAAATTGTATTTGAACCCCCACGCCCAAAACGCGAAATCCCGCAATGCGCTAACTGCCAACAGTATGGACACACAAAATCATACTGCCGTAGAATACCGGTATGTATTAAATGCGCTGGCCCCCACTTGTCTGCAGATTGCTCGCGCAAGACAAAATCCAACGATGTTAAATGTGCTCTATGCGAAGGAAATCATCCAGCAAACTATAAAGGATGCATGGTGTACAAAAATCTGCAGAAACTCAAATACCCACCATTAAGAAGAATGGAGCACAACAATCCCAAAAGTGTCAGCCAGCAGCAATCAGCTCCACTTTCACCCATTCGAGTCTCGCAACCGCCCCGAAATTTACTTTCTTACTCCCAAATGTTGAAAAGCAAACAATATCCGAGTCCAAGTAACTCACTCCCTCAATCAAAAGAAAACGCCTCTGATGCCTCAAGCGAAATGCGAGAAATGATAATGCTTCTCAAGCAAGTCATGCAACAAATCACAACTATGATGAATCTCCTCGTCACCCTTACGACGAAGTCCAGTAACAATTCCATGAATATTCTCCTGTGGAATGCTAATGGGGATCTCGCCTCATCACTCCTAAAGGCCGACAACTCTTTGCGGCTATGGCAAGATTAAATCTTCACTCAGCCTCCTCAGGCTCTCCAACGTATTGGCCAACCGATACAAAAAAAATCCAGACTTAATAGACTTTTGCGTGTTTAAAGGTATTGGAGATAATGAAATAATATGTAATCCCTGTTTCGATTTATCCTCAGACCATTCTCCCGTAATGGTCACTCTAAGCAATAATTTTGTTGACTCAATTTCTCAGTGTTACCTTCACAAAAACAGAACTGACTGGAATCTCTTCCAAAGCTTAATATCTTCAAAACTAAATTTGAAACACTCGCTGAAATCTAGCGAAGATATCATTGCAGCTGTTCAACACTTCAATAACTGCATCCAACAAGCTGCTTGGAGATCAACACCCATTCTAAGCAAATCACAGTACACAAGAATCCCTTCTCTTGTAAAAGAAAAACTGACCAAGAAACGCCAGGCTAGAAAGAAGTGGCAGCAGACTAGACATCCCGAAGACAAAAGAAGATTTAATACGCTAATGAGGGAGCTCAAAGAACTCTTGCAAAAAGAACGCAATTCCCAACTTCATCATTATCTCAGTAACTTAGATGCAACAGCTGCCAGCGATTATTCCCTCTGGAAAGCAGCAACAAAATTAAAGAGGCCAACTCTGGCACAACCCGCTATCAGAATGGAAAACAACCAATGGGCTAAAAGTGATCTCGACAAAGCAAGCACATTTGCACGTCACCTAAAAAAATGTGTTTGCTCCGCATGAAATTGAACCCTCTCCCAATACTGCACAAAAAGTAAGACAGACTCTCGAACAACCCTACCAAATGGACCCACCCATTAAAAAATTCTCAAAAGCTGAAATTAAGGAAGCGATAAAAAAACTCAAAGCTAAGAAGGCTCCCGGTTACGATCTATTCACTGGAGAAATATTAAAACAGCTCCCGGAAGAAGGAATCACTTTCCTGACTTATATTTATAACGCAATTCTCTCATCTGGTTTCGTTCCACCTCAATGGAAAGTTTCCCAGGTAAAAATTATTCCTAAACCAGGAAAAAGTGCAGACAGAGTTGATTCATATCGCCCAATCAGTTTGCTACCCATCGCCTGTAAAATTCTGGAGACTCTTTTTCTCAAAAGATTGATGCCAGTAATAGAACAAAGAAAGATTATCCCTAATCACCAATTCGGTTTTAGGAAAAAACCCAGCACAATCGAACAAGTTCACAGGCTTGTAAACTGAATTCACACTGCATTCGAACACAAAAAGTATTGTACAGCTGCATTCCTCGATATATCTCAAGCTTTCGATCGAGTATGGCATGATGGCTTACTTTACAAAATAAAGAGTACCCTCTTGATAAACTATTATATCTTTATCGAGTCCTATCTCAAAAATCTATTTTTCTTTGTTAAGCAAGGCGAGGAGCAGTCTGAACTCTACGATAGTTCAGCTGGTGTATATACATATATGTATGGTGTTATACACATATGATTTACCAGCATCCGAACTAGCAATTGTTGATACATTTGCAGATGATACTGCAATTCTCGCAATGGACACCCTTCCAAAACTTGCCTCGGTTCTACTCCAAAATGGCCTCAACAAAATAACACAATGGCTGAAAGATTGGCGAATTAAGCCAAATGAAACAAAGTCTGTCCAGGATACGTTCTCCCTTAAACGTAAAACCTGCCCGCCCGTAAAACTCAATAACGTTTGTTTAATTCTTATTAAAAAACGTGGTTCAAAAAAATTGGCATTTTTGAAAAACTATTTTTCAAATATTTTTCTTTGTGACGAGATGGTTTATTTTGTGAGAATCAAAAATTTTTGTCATTTGTTTTCGAAACCTTATGTTGAGATATATTTAATAAGGTAACAAACATCGGGTTTTTGCAAAAAGTAAAATTTTATTGCGGATTTCGATAGAATATCTACCCAGATATAATATTTGTACGGCAAGATTTTTCTTTAAGGCGACAAACCCCTAGAAATGGGCGTGGCAATTGCAGGACTAAAGTTATCGCAACGCATATTTTATTGCGGATTTCGGCAGAATACCGTTTCATTAACAATATTTGTTCCACAACTTTTTACATACATAAGTGAGTAATAACGAAAATAATTAAGAAGAAAACTCGATTTGGACGAAAATTTTAATGGCTATAATATCCTCTCAAAGTTTTCTTTCAATCTAGGAGGTTAATTGCAAATTTGTTTTCGCAACCAGTCTTATGTAGGCTTACATCTGCTTGATCCGCATTCAATTGAATTTACTATTATGCATACAGCAGCTTATAAAGAGATGGAAATATAATTTTTTTTGTTTTTTGTTACAAAAGAAACATATCATAACCATGGGTATTGTTTTATTTTGAAAGCAATTGCATTTTTTTATTTTTTCGTAGGAAACCAAACACACAGTTCATTTCAGTTGACATTTTAATTCACGAGAAAAGGCTTTATGGCAAAAATAAATACAATTCCACGGTTCTATATTAACGACCAACAAGACACTGAAATTATTTTACGAAACACGTTACACGCTACGCCGGCCGCCTTTGCTTTGTTAAAAGCAATCTGAAACGAGTAATTTTTTAGGAAAAAAAATCATGCGACTTCAATTCTCATTCAAAAGTTTAGGAAAACCGGTCATTTCTTCATGATTCAATGATGGGATCTAAACCATATTTGTGCTGGACCACCGTTGAGGTGCCTCATACGTTTTTCGGATGCCATGGCGTATGAGCTACCTATTAACATGAATATTTTATGAAGAGTAAAGTCGTATTTAATGAGGTAGAAATTGAGTTATTTGAACTTTGTAATGCGATCAAGCATACATGTTGCAACCCTAAAAATCACCTTATATGAATTCGCCTAAGGTAATAGATTATATCTAAGAATTTACGATATTGATGCACACCTGTTGTATCGGCGAAAGCAGCTAACTTTAAGTCTTTGAGTGAAAATAAAATTAGCGGCATTATTGCGCGTTACCTCAAATCGAGCAGTCCAGTTTATTTCAATAAATATATTTTCCGGAGGCTTGCTGACTACCAGCTTTGGCCGACAACAGAGCCGGCGGAGTACCAGGGCTCCGCGGGAAGCAGTTCAGCAGAGCTGCAGCGCCATTGGTTTGAAGGCAGCAGCATAAGGTACAGGCCGGGCGTTGGCCGGCAAGAGAACCGGCGGAGCGCTAGAGCTCCACATCTTTACGGAGTGAGTGCCAATTTTCAAGGAAGTAGAACATACCACTTCACATGGCGACCGTGACCCATGCGGTCAACCTGGCGAAATGGAGGCCCGCGGCCATGAAAAATGGGCAAATCCCAAAAATTTATAAAAAAATTTATAAAACCGAAGAAAAAAAAAGTAAAATAAAAATGTTGAATTAAAAATGTGTAGAAACACAAATCGAAAATAAAAATTTAATTTAATTTGATTTTTGGTGGTGGTTACGGCAAAATTATTACAAAAATTTAAAAAAACATTAAAAATTTCAAAAAAAAACAAA
The DNA here is from genome assembly GCF_013731165.1 of Rhagoletis pomonella. Classification (NCBI taxonomy): domain Eukaryota; kingdom Metazoa; phylum Arthropoda; class Insecta; order Diptera; family Tephritidae; genus Rhagoletis; species Rhagoletis pomonella. The sequence goes on along the minus strand of NW_023466216.1, from coordinate 3,505 downwards.
AAACTTTCAAAAACTGTAACAAAAAAATTAAAAAAAGAGAACTCACGAAAAAAAAATATATTTAAAAAACTTAACTTAACTTAAGAAGTATACATATGAATACACACATACTTATGGGAAAAAACATAAAATACTAATAAAAATGAACTGATATCAAAAAAATGTGGTGGCGGTGATAGTTAACGGGAAATTATTACAAAACAAAAAATCACAAAAAAATATAAAAACATTAAAAAATACAAAAAGCGGTCGTACCAAATGTGAAAAAAAAACTTTACAGTGACGGGGGAAAACGGACAAACTAAAAAAAGAGCGGTGGTACCGAATTTGTGAAACTATTAAACACTAAAAGAAAATATTGGAAAACACAAGAGTGGTGAAAAAAACAATAAGACCAAAAAAAAAACTAAAACTGTGACCGTGCTGTACCACCAGTTTTAAGCACGACATAACGGCATCGCATACACGCCACGCGTTACGTGCTGTACCACCGACGCAAACCGCTAGAGTAGCGCAACCCGTAATAACGGCGTTAAAGCCACGCCATTTACAAGTGTCGCTATGCCAAGGCGCGACACGAAGCGGTAAACAACATCTACAACTAGGACAACACATATTCACATGACAACACAGCAATACATGGCAAGCAATACGAGCAACGGTACGCAGGAAGGTGACTTCGTAGGACCTGATAGTATGAACATACATACATACGTAATTTACTTTTTACCATTTTTAAATTAAATACAACTGAACACTAAATTTGAATACAACAAAAAAATGTTTCCTTATACATATATACTTATGTACATACTTACTATTATACAGTTACATAATTAAAATTGTCAATATATATACATTATTATATACATATGTACATACTTGTGTTACTGTTTCTAATGGAATTTCTGAACTACAGTCGCGTGCAAATTATTGGTATCAAACCAACTTTCCTTTTTCAAGTGTTCTATAACTTCAACTTTTTCGGACCTATGTACATACATTTTTGAATACAAAAAACATTTCACTTACATTTTGGAATTATATTAGCGTGTAAAATGTTGCCACGCAACTTTTCCTAAAATTAAACTACAATTTAAAATTTTTAGTAAACAGTGCCTTGCAAAGTGGTTAACGAAAACTTTTCCAAAACATTTAATTCAAAATTTTGATATTATCAAACATTTTTTTTCTCTTCTGTGCTTCGCCGAGTGAGTGCTGGAAACTTTTTTTTTGAAATTTTATATAAAATCAAACTCATCGATACGTGTTTTTCTTATAAACCAGGCCGTGCTATCAGATTACCACGTTCACAACTTTTTTCTTAAAAACGAAAATTAATGCCGATCGAATGCCAATTGTTAAAATTTTACTGTGCCTATAGTTGCGTACAAAATCCAACATCTGTTTGCCATAATTTAAATAAATCAAAATTTTTTTAACACTTACGTCGGGTTTGTCAAATGCCAGATTTTGATACTGCATTTAAAGATTTGCGTACTGATTTTGCAAAAGTTACAAAACGTGTGTTACAAAGTTGTGTGTGTTACAAAAGAGGGCAAGCTAGAGGAATATAGAGAATCTTTAATAAAAAGTTATAACAACATTTTAATACTAGTAAATTCGCATTTCGAACAAAGGGTTAAGCCAAAGTCATTAATTGAAAGTTTATCGCGGTGTAGAGAAAAGCTACTTAAGTGTTTTTGTAAAATTGGTTGCAAAATTTAAGTAACAGAGGATTTTGACGAATTAATTACAGAAAACGTTTTGTATTCGGACGCAGATTCCGACGAAGAATTTGCTGACGCACGTTCAACTGGCACCCTTGAAGTGTATAGAATTAAAGGAGTCGTTCCTTGATTCGACGACCCTCCTTACGTAACCACTAGCTCACCAAATATTAACTTCTTTCAAAATACCAACGCAAAAATGGCAACACCTGAGCAAAAGAAATCATTTATAAGTTTATGCGCCTCGATTATAAGGGAAAATTATAATTGTGACCCGCTATCACTTGCCTCTTCTATTGATAAAATTACCCTTATTGAAGAATTGTCAGACGAAAGCCTCACTACAACATTTATTGCATTTTTGAAATCCTAACTTGAAGGTAAAGCTCGCGAGTCCCTACCAACGCAAATAAGCTCAGTTAATCAAATTAAAGAAGCGCTGTCAAACAAAATAAAACCAGATAACTCGAAAGTTGTCGCTGGTAAAATTGCAGCTTTGAAAGTGCACAACAACAATTATTCAGATTTTGCGAAACAGGTAGAGGAGCTCGCAGACTCCCTGGAGCGTTCGCTTATTATTGAAGGGATGACACAAGCGAAAGCTCACGAGATAGCAGTCGAGCAAACAATAAATGTTTGTAGGCTCAACAGCCGTTCAGATATGGTAAAGTCAACCTTCAACGACTCAAAAGATGTTGTAGCGAAGATGATTGTGGAGCACGACAATATAATAAAAGAGCGGCAGGTGTGGGCTTTTAGGTCACGTCCCATACGAGCAAATAATTTTCGAGGAGGTTATAGAGGCAGCAATAACTACAGATATCACAATAACAATTTTATGTTTAACGGCAATTCAAATAGGCACAGCGGCAATACTAGCTATCGAAACAACAATCAGAATAGGAATAATAGTTTCAGTAATAGACGAAATAACTACAATAATAGTAACTGTTGTTACTGTTGTCAGGCTTCAAGCAGTAGAAATAACAATCATACGCGTTCAAATACACGAAATTCTGCCAATGTTCGGACTTTAAACGCCGAGGCCCCTCAGGCGCGAACACTGGGGGAGCTAGACTTAAACAACTGACGACTTTTACAGACGAAAAATCCATTTACTGCCTAAATCTCAACTATTCCGATTTCATTGAAATAAATTGTAGTGATACTCACAAACAATGCACTTTTTTAGTAGACTCTCAAGCAGACATTTCGCTTATAAAATTTTCAAGCCTAACAAGCAAGTCCGCAATAAACAGCAATAAGATTATTAATATCACGGGCGTAACACCAGTAACGGTCCAAACCTTGGGCACAATAACTAAAAATTTGGTAGTATCAGACATTTTCATTCCGCACACTCTTCACGTTGTAAATGGCAGCTTTAACATTCCGTCGGACGGCATACTCGGAAAAGACTATATATATATATATATAAAAGAAACTTTAATTTCCATTTTTTCATATTCAATTAAAAACATATTTATGTATATTAAATAAACTCATAAGTCATAGTTACTTATCAATAACATACTTATCTTTATTTTACAATACAATACTTTGCCAATTTAACAAATATTAATAAAAATAAGTTATATTAATTAAGTAAATACAATAGCTTTTATTTAAATATTTACCATAACTTAAATTGCTATGAACGAACGAATATAAGGGGGAGGAATATTCCTCAATCAAATCCAAATTCGTTCCTTCAAAACAATTTAATTCTAAATTTTGGGGCAAGAAGAATATGGCAAAATTGATCACCTTGCCAA
>NW_023466215.1:0-7791 GCF_013731165.1 Rhagoletis pomonella | reverse complement strand
TTTTTTCACCAGAGATAGTCAAATTTGGGGAAGAAAATATCAAAAATTAAAAATCCCAAAATAGTCCTAATTTTATGATGGTTCCTTAACATATTTTAACTACATTGCATTTGAGTATGGAGAAGCAACTATCTGGAAGTATTTTACATAAAAAATTTACTAAGTATAGCCTGGTTTGTAGATGCAGTTAAAGAAAATACATGAAAGGCACGATTTTTTTTAATTCAAAAAATGTAAATATTTCAAAAACGGTGACACTTTTACCTGAAAATTTTTTGTTTATCAGAGAGCTCACCCCCCACCTACCTTCCCCTAAAGTTTGGCACGTTACTTCTGGGACACCCTGTTTATTTAAAAACCAAAAATATAATTGAATAAAAAAACCAAAAATTTTAGAACAAAACCAAAAATATAATTACAAAACAAAAAAAGATAATTGAAGAACAAATAAATATAATTAAAAAAAATATAAGTACAAAACAAAAAATTTAGTTACAAAACGAAAATTTTAAGAGAAATAATTGCGCAATACATGGCGGCTCGTGGTGTCGTGATGCTCATGGTGTTCGTGGTAGCGGCTTTAAGTGCAAAGTTCATGTTGAAAAAGGTGGACTGTACATCGAAAATCACGCCAGCGAACAGTTAGTGTACGGTACAAGTAAAACCACGCCGGCGTACAGTTATTGGATATCGGGACTCAGTACCGCTACTCGTTGGACTTCCACACAACTCGCTACATTTTTGATACGTTTTGAAGCCACGCCACTACCATCCCGTTACGACGACTTGTAACAAAAACAAAGTTTTTCCCATACCACCACCTGTACATAGCAACAGCACCCACAACGATTATAATACCACCACCAGCTATATACATACGGTGACCATATTTATGGGAGCAGAATACGGGACAAAAAATAATTTTGCAAATTTTTAGCAAAAAATCCTACAGATCTTAAAGCCTTCTTCAGTGGTCCTAGATGTATTATGCCTGAAACAGCATCTTATAGTAACATCCAGGGTTATGGCTCGTCATAAATAAATATAATAAAGTTAAATAAAATAAATAAATAAATAAGTTTAATCGCATCCTGCAACCATACTATTTAGCATCTATAAAATAATAGCAACGTAAAAATTTTCCATACTTCTTATATAACATTCTAAGCTCTTTTTTTGGTGAAAGTTAGTTATTTTTTTTTTGTTTTTGAAAATCGGACTCCGGAAGGGTCCAAAAAGATCGTTCGTCGGAAAATTTCAGGGGGTGCTTGAACAAATGCACTAAAAATTAAAAATAAGATGTGTTTGATGACAAAGATATACCTTCTAAGTTAATAAAAATCAAAACCTTAGTAGGCCAATATCTCAAGAAAATCACGTGATAGAAAAAAGCTGAGAATGCATTCTATCTACATTGGAATACTATTTCATGGCCTTATAAATCTCTCTTTTAGAAAATTTCAAAAGTTGACAAGTAAGAAAGTCTAAGTTCGGGCGGAGCCGAATATTAAATACCCGGCGCCAGTATTAAATATATGCTTTTCACCTTTCCGAAAGCTATCGCTACATGGTAAGCCGGGGAGTATCAATTTTGAGTAAATTAGCGTCCTTAAATTTCGAAATATTAAAGTTTCAAGCATTTCTGAAATTTACCGTTATATGAAAAGCGGCCTTAATTTTAGTCCGATTTCAATAATTTGCAACGTTTTGCTTTTATGTAGCAAGCACAATAACCGTACCGAGCTTGGTACAAATTGGTGGAACGGTTACCGAGATACATATATGTGATCATAAGTGGGCGGTACGACGCCCATTTTCCAAAATTTTATTTTAAACGTATTTCTTGGTAAAGAATTGTTGGAAGCATCAATTTTGAATAAAGTATCTTTAATATTTACTGATTTATCGAAGATTTCGTATCTCTCCAAATTACCGTTATATGGGATGTGGGCGTGGTTACTGTCCAATTTTTAAAATTTTCGGCCATTTGGTATGCTGTAGAAAAGTTAACAACTGTGCGAAGTTTGGAAGAAATTGGTGCAGTGGTTGCCAAGATATACACGTGGCTATGCCCATTTTCCAAAAAATGTATAATATTCTTATTTTTCGTCTAATACTTATTGTAAATATCAATTTTGAGTGAATAATCTTCAGTAGTTACTAAAATATCGCAGTTTCCGTATTTCTGAAAATTACCGTTATATGGGAGGTAGGCGTGGTTATTGTCCGATTTTGCCCATTTTCAATACCATCCGTCCTAAAAGAAGTGCACGTACAAAGTTTCGTTAAGATATCTCAATTTTTACTCGAGTTATCGTGTGCACAGACGGACGGACGGACAGACAGTCACCGCTTAATCGATTTCTCTTTTCATTCTGATCATTTATGTATACATTTGTCTATATCTATCTCGATTCGTTTTGCCTGTTACAAACAATCGTTATGTGAAAAAAGTTATAATGTATGTACACAAATGCGCTCGGGTATAAAAAAAATACATACGTACAGTGTGATTGGAAGCCAATCACTCTTTGACCTCTTCTCTTTAAAAAAAAACATGTAGTATTTTTTAGCGAAAAATGTGTTTGAAGGCCACATAAATTTTAAAAGCTACTAGAAAAAACGGCCCGAAGACAATTTTTTGAGTTCCAATACCGCAATAAGTGCTGTTTATTATATTATTTGGGAAAGAAAACCGAAGTAGATCGTGTGTGAAGCGGAGTAACGTAGTAAATTTCTAATTTTCGTCAAAGAACGTAGCAAATCTACTACGATCGCAGTGAAGTTCTAACGCTGGTAACATCGCAAATTTGTAGGATATTTTCTCGAGATTTTTACCGCGCAAAATTTGTTTAAAAGGATTCGTTAAATTTAGTATAATAAAGTGCAATTTTGAAGTCGGTAGGACTTACCTTTAATTTTTGGCGTTTTTTTTGTTGACTCTTACTACGTTTATACGCACGTATTATTTGCAAATAACAAATTGCAAAATGGTAAACTTTGCCGTATAAACGCTGAGTTAATTTTTTATTTGCAAATAACTAAATCACGCAAATAAGTATTGATTAGTGGTACTATTTGCAAATAAGCGCAAGACGCCGCCATTCTTAGGTTTATTTTCTTTTTCGATGGTCATCTTATTACCTTTTTATAATGAAGACGTTGCCATTTTTAACTTTATTTTCTTTTTCGATGGTCATATTATTGCCTTTTTACAATCAGGCAATATTAAAAAAGAATTTTTCACCATCGAATAAACAGTGAGTTAGGTATTTACAAATTATTTTTATTTGCAAATAGCTTACGTATAAACGTAGCATCTGTTACGCATTTTCTCATACAAAATATGTTCGACAACTTTTTAAAAGGGAAGAAAATGAGCAGCACTTTCCACTTGCACTAATTTGAATGACCTACAAAACTGCAAACCATTTTTTTTTTTTTAAGATGATAAGTAAAAAGTTTGAAATTTTGGTGAAAAATTGCAGAATTCATTTTTATAGTTTCTTGCACAAAGTCTGAAAAATGAATTTATACGGTTCTTGTTAGGAAAAGGGCTTTGCTTTCATAAAAAAATAATAAACATTAAATAAACTAAAGACAAATAGCCAAACCTTGCTTAAACCTTGAGTCCTATTTTGACCACTCTATGTATCCCTCGATTCCAATCACAGGCATTCAGGTTATAAAATAATAACGGTTTATGGAGAATATTACGATCATACATATACCAACACCACTAAAAACTGGTTCATGGCATGCCATTTTAATGAGCTATTAAGGCGTCGAAACACCGAACACCGAAAACGGGACAAATACAGGGCATTAAAAGAAATACAGAACATTTGGCGTCCCGTATAAAATAAATAGATTACCAGGACAATGGGTCATAAAAGAGGACTGTCCTGTATAATTACGTTGACCATAAATATGGATTCAAAATGAAGGAAAATTTTTAAAAATATGCCTACATATATTTACGTAGTATAAAAATATAAATACCTTTAACTTTAAAAACGAATCACGTTTTCTTCATCGATATTCATCTTTTTTTAAATGAATATTTATAAAAGTATAGTAAAACATATTATAATTACAATAGCTTACACGAAAAGTGAAAATCTTTAAAAAATAATTTTATAGGCAAATTTTGAGTCGTTCAAAACGAAAACAATACCCTTCTTTTTTTGTTTTTTGGTACTTTTCGCAGTTATTTGTCAAAAATCGACGTCATGAATCGACGTAAACGACGAGTTATAAAGTGCCCTTTACAAAAATATATAATTTGTGCAGGTTGCGCTCCATAGCATCTACATTTCTAATCCGATTTTCATTATCTTTGGCTCAAAATTTACTGTAATAATATATCTTCTTCATCGAATTTTTAAAATAACGAAAAAAAAACAATCAAATGGAACTGCGTATTTGATTGAAAATCTCAATTTTTTCGACATTGACGACAAAGTGCCAAAGTGGTCGCCTTTAGCACTAATAATTTTCGTTGAAGTCGCCACAAGTTATATATTTTGGTAAGAGGCACATCAATACCCTTCGAGCTGTAAGTCTCTTACGTTGATTGGGAGATTTTTTCATGAGATATTGAAAAAAAAAGCTACGAAAAGTACCAAAAAACACTATTTTTTTTAAATCCATCCATTGTCCGATAACTTTAACGGAAAATGCGGGACAAATGCAGGACACTTGGAAAAAATCAGTACATTTTCAGGTTTTTCAGGTTTGAAAAACAACGCAGGACCGACCTTTGAAAAACAGTACGGTCCTGCAGAAAACAGAACGGATGGTCACCGTATGTATTATACAGGACGGGTGGTCACCGTATATGTACGTAAAGCCCGTTATATGTGTATAAGCGGTTGCGTTAGGCAGAACACCAGCCAAACAGAAGTACACAACAAAAATAGTGCAGTACCCCACGTAACCACATACCCAAGACACCAGCATATTAATAACATCTAGAATGCAGCGAGGGAGGCCGCAGCATAGCAGTATAATTTACCAATATTTTTAAGACAGAGGCGTGGGATCCGAAAATCAGTAAGCGGGTACAGGCATGCAAAGAGTAAGGCAGATTAGTTTAAGAGTATACATACTTACATACATTATTCTTTTTACATATACATCTTATATATAAAAATAAGTGCACGTTTTTGGTGTGACTTCATAACTTGAGAACGGCTTCACCGAATTCAACCAAATTTATGTGGCATATTCGATCTATCATGCAGATGGTTTATGTGAAGTTTGCTTGAATTCGGAAAAGGGGGCGTGGCGCCTGTATTTTATATATACAAATTAGTGAGTTAGCTTATAACTTGAGAACGGCTTAACCGAATTCAACCAAATTCATAAAGCATATTCGGGCCATCATGCAAATATTTTATTTGGAGTTTGCCCAAATTTGGAAAAGGCATATGTATCTTATGTATAAAAATAAGTACACGTTTTTGGTGTGAGCTTATAACTTGATAACGGCTTCACCGAATTCAACCAAAGTTATACGGCATATTCAGGCTATCATCCAGATGGTTTATGTGAAGTTGGCCCGAATTCGTAAAAGGGTGGTGTGGCACCTCCCATACTAACTAAAATTTTTATGTTGTATGTCTCTTGAAATATTTGTGGTAGATTACTGGAATTGGTATAGAGACATATGAAATAATTCCATACTCCCCATCTTAAGTAAAAAAATAAGTGCACGAATTCTCCAAATTTAAACGGTGTATTCGGACTATCATGCAGATGGGTTATGTGAAGTGTGCCCGAATTCGGTCCAGCCGTTCATGATATATGACAGTTTATGTCTGTCACGTGAACCACGTATATGGTACAACAGCAGATACATGAAAAATCGAAAACATAGTGAAAAATTCTTGCTATGATGTGCTGTCTTTATTTTTTCTTCGGATAAATTAAGTCAAGTATAAGCATGGCTGCAATATAGTTCTCAATTAGTACTTAAATTTTTTTTAAAAATATACGATTTAAAAACAACAAAAACAGATTGTTTTATTTCAACCCGGCCTTGAGCTCAAAAAAATCAATATAATAATCAATTGAATTTATTTCAATAATTTTGCACAAATTTGTTGCATCATTTCGTACGAAAAGTTTCAAAACGTAGTGGAAAATTGTTGCTATAATGTGCTGTTTTTATTCTTTCTTCGGATAAATTAAGTCAAGTATAAACATGGCTGCAAGTTTTTCAATAGGGATTTTGAAGAGCCAATGGAATGAAAGTCAGCACAACTCAACATATCTGTCATTTCATCGTATTATCGAATAGCTGGTGTACATTGATATTCGGTCGTTCTATTTTGGACTTTGAAGAATCAACACAATGCAGGATTTACGTGGAAATCAACAGCTTTTTGGTGGTGCTTTGGTATTATTGCCAGGTGATTTTCGACAAACATTGCTCGTGATTCCACGATCAACACCGGCAGATGAGATCAATGCATGCTTGAAGTCTTCCCCTCTGTGGCGACATGTGCAAAAATTTACATTACACATAAACATGCGTGTTCAGTTGCACAATAATCGATTTGAAGATCGGTTCTCGAAGCAATTGTTAGAGATCGGAAATGGCAAAGCTCGAATCGATAATACAAATGGCTTGATTACATTGTCGAAGAATTTTTGTACAATTCTCTAATTAAGAGAAAAATTGATTGAATGCGTGTTTCCAAATGTTGCTCAAAATTACCTGTATCACGATTGGTTGAGAAAACGCGCAATACTGGCACCAAAAATGTGCATGTCAATTCAATCAATTATCGAATTCTAGAAAATTTGCCAGATGAAGTGACCACATTTAAATCTGTTGACAGCGCAATGAATCAAGATGACGCAGTGAATTATCCTGTTGAATTTTTGAATTCAATGGAACCGGCTGGTATGCCACCACATTGTTTGAATTTGAAGGTCGGCTCATCAATTATTATACTACGGAATTTAAATGCTCCAAAACTGTGTAATGGCACAAGACTGGCAGTAAAAAAATTGATGGCGAATTTAGTTGAAGCAACAATACTGACTGGCAAAGCGAAAGGTGAAATTGTGCTCATACCACGTATTCCACTAATAAAAACAGACATGTCGTTTGAATTCAAGCGTTTGCAATTCACAGTGCGTCTAGCATTTGCCATGTCCGTCAACAAGGCGCCAGGACAAACTCTTCAAGTATGCGGATTGAATTTGGAGGAGCCGTGCTTTTCGCACGGACAGCTATACGTGGCATGTTCAAGAGTTGGCATACCAAATTGTTTTTTTATTCATACCCAAGATGGAAAAACCAAAAATGTTGTATATCCAAATGTGTTGGATTAAGATTTAAAATAAAGAATTAAACATTTTGAAATAAAACAAATGATAAATCTTCATATAGAAAAATTCCGGGATTTTTCATTAATTTTTCAATATTTGGTGTAGAGAAGCACACCGGGGTACCGCTAGTATATAAACAAATTAGTATGCACACTAGTGCACTTTTGAAGAAATATTTTAATACTAGCTGTACCCTGCCACGCTTTGCTGTGGCATATTCCTGTTATATGGATGGTAAATTATTAACGGAATTTGTTCCATACGTTTCATAAGTGTTTGGTTATGTAATAAATACTTGTGTGCACAAAATATTTGTTGTTTTTCCATTCTCTGCATAGACATCAACATTACGCAACATCTGAGAAGCAATCCGCATCTAAATCTAAACCATACTTTTCCAAAGTTCGACCTGGAGCATTATTGATTGTGATTCCGAATGTCAATCGA
>NW_023466214.1:0-7791 GCF_013731165.1 Rhagoletis pomonella | reverse complement strand
TTGGCTTTCCTTTGTTTTATTTTTCCAACGTCAAAAGCTGGACTTTTTTTAATTATTTTTTAACAACAACATTATTTTTTTACAACAAAAAATACGAAACACGTTTTCTGTCAGATAGCTAACATGGCGGATAAGAAGAAGAAAGGGAACTACCTGGAAAAAAATAATCGTATATCCTAATCTAGGCAAAAAGCTAACTACGTACCAAATTTTAAGCAAATCGGACCATAACTACGATTTTTTCGAATAGATCCGTCCCTGGTCCACTTCCCGGGAAAAAAATTTCCTATATGCTAATCTGGGTAAAAACCTACCTACGCACCAAATTTTAAGCAATTCGGACGATAAATACGATATTTTCGAATAGATCGGTCCCTGGTCCACTTCCCGGAAAAAAAGCATCCTATATGCTAATCTAGGCAAAAAGCTACCTAGGTACCAAATTTTAAGAAAATCGGACCATAAGTACGATTTTTTCGAATAGATCAGTCCCTGGTCCACCGGAGGGTTTTCCCAAATTTTCTTTCGTAAAAACCTTCTCCTGGCAATTACGAACAACTGAAAAAAAAAATTGCCAAATCGGCCCAACCGTTCTCAATTGATGAATTACTATACATTTTTCACACCATTTTTATATATATAGATAGTTACATAGGCAATACCAGAGCTGTGTAATGATTGAATCAATTGAGTGTGCATTCTCATTTTTTTTCGTTTCAGAAATGTGATTGTTTGATTTAAAAAATTTAACAACCACTCTTGAGATTGGTTACAAATTGTAAACACAAAATTTGTAGTGTGTTATGGAATGGTTGACACCCATTCACATAGAGATTGTGAATGCAAAAAAAGAACTCAATCATGTATGATTGGACGTTTATGGGAATGCAATCTGTCAATATCATTCAGTACTAATACTATTTGTTGTATCAGGGTTGAAATTTTTGTACTCAAAATGTGAAACCAGAAGATTGCCATCTCCCTCAAAATAAGTAAACAAATAAATATTTGGTGCTAAAATATTTTTCTAAGTGTTTGGCCGAACTTCTGCTCAAAATTGAGGCATGAGTTCTGATTTTATAAGAAGAGTTTTCAAGGCAGAAATATACTCGAAGGTTTGCCATTGCGTGCCGAAGGACGACTGCTATTTTGGGTTATGATCTGACCAGGTATTTAACCATGGTCCTATGGAGTGGAAGTACATGCTATACATATCGTCGTTTAAAGTACAAAACCGCGTATCAAGAAATTGCAAAACCCCGTAATTGCATAAATTATTTTCTATAGAGTAAAGTCACCCATATTTCAAAATGGTTATCTTTTTTATAAAGCAAACGTATTTCTGGCTAGTATATTTCAGGACGAATGGATAAGAATTGAGCCAAGAGCTTTTGTGAGCAAATCCAATTTTTGGCAGCCAATGTCAGTCACACGGTTTTGCAGAATGACGATACGCGGTTTTGTACTTTAAACGACGATATATATGTACACATATTAGATTATTTATTCTCAAAATGCATGAAAACTATAGTATGCTTGCAAACAATTAATAACATTTTGTGATAAACAGTTTTACAAATGTATTTGCACTTCGAATTTGTATTTTAATAAAGTATTAATTAAATAAATTATTATTGTAAATTATTATTTTAATAAATAGATATAAAGATATTTATACTTGGCAACTCTTGGACTTTTCTTCATTTGTAACAAATGACAGATGTATACAAAATAAAAAAATAATTGTATTTTTCAAATTTAAAGCAAACGGGCGTTCTTTACAAAAAAATGTAGTTAGGGATCGAATTGCGCATATTTTTTTTACAATATCAAGTGCCCACAAGAAGTGTTAAACCCATAAATAGCTTAAAAAACGCTTTCGAAAATTCGAAACGAGAGTGAAGTGCAGTGTTCAATTGTGATCGAAATTGCAGGCAAAATTTGTGCGTATGTAATTAATGTTTTACTTATTTGAAGAAATGTTGCACCTTGTCATTAAAAATAAGCAAACCAAGACCCCCGCGTCCCACTGGTTGCATAATACTTCAATAGCCCCTTAATTAACATGTATTTGTTTTGAGAACGCACGGCCAGTTAAACAGGCATGTCTGAATCGATTTCCTTCATCATTCTTAGCTATTTGATGTGCATTTTTATTGTTATGTGTTGCAAACAGACATTTTAGGAACTAAATGGGTTCTAATTTATGTACTCAAGCGCACTTATTTTTAACAGTTTCCAGTTTATGTAATATTAATCAAAACAGCTTTTATTTATTTTATGTATTATGTGATTTCTGGAAGCGTTGAATACAAAAAAAGGGCTGTGACTGGGTTTATGTAATTTGAAATTGTGTTGATGATTACTAATAATAATAGAAAGGCGCTTACATATCGACACAACTAAAAATTTCATATATTTCAGTAGAGCCAATTAAAGATTTTTTGTTTCGTAATTTAGCAATAATATGTCTTGGAACGTAATTATTCCGGATTATATGCAGTCATACTGTAAGCTTTCAAATTATGTATTTTTCTAAACCTGAAATTTTGAATTGCGCCGTTATTGCAGAGGACCATCGACATATGTTAGTGTTTGGCCCAGCTACTCCTCCGATTGTGGCATGCGCCTTGATGTTGTCGCACAAAGGGAAGGGACCTACAGTTTTACGCCGACTCCTGCCGGGGGCCGACCACTATTACAAAAAACATTTTCTTTTTTTTGTTGGCCGGAACTGGGCTCGGACGCTCACCCTGCGGAATGGTAGTGCGCACTTCTAACCACTACACCACAGCGATCGCTTAATTAATTTTAATCATTAATCGCGATTAACCATTTATTCGTTAATTTTTAGTCATTCATAGACTAACATTTTGTCGACAATACTCGCATAAGATAGTCCCAAATTTTCACAAAAGAGAAAAGTGATTTTCTTCAAAACTTTTGAATGACGTCTTGACTGAACTTACTAATTCGGAATTTCTACTATTACTTATAGAGTAGGCTATTCATAAAGTCTGGATAATGAAATAAAAATTTTTCTATTTAAGTTCCATAAATATAAGGAGACTTTTATTGTTTAATTTATTTTTTGCACATAAACTTGTATCTTGAACTTCTTTTTCCAAAAAGTGAGGATGTCAAAATTTCAATAGATATCGGATGTACGGTAATTTTCCAAAGAGATCTCCTAATGGATAAGTTCATGAAAATTATTCCAAACGAAAACTTAAAATTGATAAAAAAAATAATAACTAAATTTAACTAATTTATATTAGAGGTTTGAAGTTTATCCCACTGTAAGTATGAAATCTTCAGCTATGTGTTTCCATTGTCACTTTTTCGTAGCCATATCAACAGCCTGACAATTAAGCATGGTGGAATAATACAAGGTGTTGGATATTGACAGCGTTCTCGCTCTAATCCGCCATCTTGACTCCCTTAGCAAAATCGATGTTTCCCTCTTGAAAAAACTACATTTTACCGCCTTAAAAAAAGTACTAAACTACCTCATTCCCTATTCCAAAACTGATTTGCAATCACTGAACAATTATTTGACATTTACTTTATTCTTATTCGTTGACAACGGAAAATTAAATTAAAAATTTGAAACATTAATTCGACAAAAAACATTGGCTTTGTGTATTCTCCAACGGATTTATAGCGAGATGGGCGCTGTTTTCAGGCACTCACTGAGGGGAGCTTGAATTTCTGCTGCGTGAGGCAAAATACGCCTATAATAATTTACAATGCCGAGGAAGCGGCGCGAGTCAACAACTGTTTGAGGCTTTGGATAACTTTTTCCTCAGGAGGCTGGTAACAATGCTGGCTCACAGAATAGCCTAAGTAGACTACTTCACTTCCACCGATATGGAATTTTTTGATGTTGATTTTTAAGCGAAAGTCTCCTGCAGTGCGCCAGCCACCCGACTCTTTGGGCATCATGTGGATGGGACTTGTCCATTGATTGCTCGAAGGTGTTATGACACCATGATGCAGCAACAGATTAAAATCTTCTTTTGCGGCGTTTAACTTCTCACCAGTGAGTTTGCGAGGGCGCTCGTGGGGGACCATTGGTGACAATGTGGTGTCCGGTTGTTTCACTATCGACATTTGGTGCAGCATCACGTAGTGTGATCTCTATGTAATTCTTCAACAGGTTAGCTTAGAATGCGTCTGACTTGCTTTTGGACAAATTCGACGTAGGGTGCACAATTGTCGCGATGCTGCCAATTTGTATCAATTTATACCAAACTCGGTGCACTTAATTATCTTGGCATGGAAAAGCAATACGTTTAAAATATGAAAACTCCGATGTTTCAGTAATTCTGGACCCCAATTTACTCCAAGTTAATACTTATAACATTCATTTAACAATAAATAACACTGTTATATTACTGTAGTTATTAAAAAAATGTAGTTTTATTACATTTTCTTACTTTTACTGTGATACATATTTGAATTATCTAATTCCCTAAAGTAAAGTGGAATCTGATTTTTTAAACCGGTGGCCACCCTGGGAGGTTGCTAAAAATAAAGTGTTTTCAAAACAATTTCCGATGCCCATATTGCAGCAATGCATTTAATTTAATAGAACTAAATTTTTTAATAGGTGGCAACTCTGTTAATCTTCCAACCTAGATACGAACACGTAAGTATGCGTGCTCCTACAATCGGACCACGGCAACATGGAGTCTATCGATGTCAAACGTTAAGTGACTTTATTATTTATTTATTTTTTATTTATTTATTTGTCTGGCATCTCAGTTCAGAACGGTCGCAGCTTGCATTACGATACAAGCTCCACATCTTTAGTTGGCATTTTGTTCGATGAAATATTCTCCCCATCCGTCGATGAGCCCTTTTGTCGATTCCGTCATGTTGTAACGACTCGGGGTCACCACTAATTTTTTGATTTTGGAAGTTTGACTATAATTATAGGACATTGTGTTTAATAAACTAAATTACCATTTATTGCATAATTACTACGTAATATATACTACTTTCGCGAATTTAGCTTATCATAATATACCGTTTGTAACTATTTATATGCAAAATTTGATATGAAAAAGAGTACCAAATTTCGTACTACTTCGCAGAGCGGGCTTCTTTTCTTCCCATTTCTCTCGTGCTTCCATATTACAACCTTTTGTAAGGGAGCCGTCGACATGAGCTGTCACTACGTACAACACCTTGTATAATTCCACCATGACAATTAAGAAGATTGTAACTTTTCATGCTACCATACGCAATATCTTAAATCCTTCAAATTTTATTATTAACCTTTTGTTTGTTACAAATATTTTCTTCTTAGATTCGAAACTTGATCCAGCAAATAGCCTTTGTTTTTGACTAAGAGATGCTCAATAAGCTCAGAATTGTAGTTCTCATTTGCATACATAACAATAAATTATTAATTTTTGTTTCACACCAACTCCAATATTGAATAGTAAAATATATTTTAATCTTACCCAAATAAACAACGATTTAGTTCAATCGTCAACCACATATAGAGTATAGGGTGGTAATGTGTTAAAGTTTTAAAGTTTTTAAACGTAAAATGACGACTAATACCTTTTTAAGCGTTTTGTAATTTAACCAAAACTCATTAGCATCCACTCAAGCAAGGAATTATTTACTTTTCAACATGCATTAGCAGAGTGCACTTCTATTTTGTTTACAATTTGGTTGTCAAACACACTACATCGGATCTTTTGACACATTTACCAGAATTTACCACCAGGTAGCTTCTGACAAAGAGATGACCTTACTTACTATCTTATTTGTCCTCTCAGTTGCCAGAAAACCATGTACGATTTCCGGTAAAATCTGGAAATTCTGCTAAAAAATGTTAATTTCGGACTCATGCGGGTTTACAACTAAATAATATTGGGAATACTTTTGAAGTGTTTGAAGAGGGTTGCGACCTGTTTGAAACTAGATTTATTTATAATAATCATATTTTGGCCTTGACACTTTTGCTAAGTTTTGGCCGAGCTTCTCCTCCGATTTGTAGCGTGCGCCTTTGCTGTCACACAAATGGGAGGGACCTACAAACTTACGTCGACGCCGAACGGCGATACAATTTTTATGATGAGCTATTTTTTTATTAAAGACACTAAGATTTTTAAAATATTTTCACTAAAATTTTATCAACCTAAATGTAAAGCTTATGCGAAGTAGTTATCTAATTTAATGTAAATTTTAAACATTTTCAAGATAAAACATGAATTATATTTAAAACGTAAATGTTAATACAACTGTTTTATGTATAATCCCAAACATATGATATAAAATCCCCTCTACCAAAAAACTTAAATTGGGTAACGCCGGTTTGAATTTTTACAATTGAGCAATTGTCAAAAATCTTCATTTTTATCAAAAAGTTATTTACCAGGGTGGCTTTGAACTAAAGATTGGTACTGAGTTAAAGAATGCACACACATAAATGATTGCAGCCTTTTCAATACTCATTCAGTGTTAAACCTTTTTTCGATTGGGCATTGGTTTTTTCAATCTTGCTATGAATATGTTGATGTGTGAATTCATAACTGCTTTGAGAGAATGGAAAATTCAAAAATTTTAAACCTCAATCCTAAGCGAAGAATAAGTAATGAAAACTGGATAGAAAAAAATTGTTGATTTAAAATTGAAAATGATTTCACACTTACACAGCTCTGGGCAATACGCAACACTGTTATCCTGAAATAAAAATTCCCAAAACATTAAACCCGCTATTTTTTCTTTACCCGTAGAGGAGTAAATTAATATTCCAACTAAAAAAAGGTGTGCAAGCAAATTTTTACAAAGTTGCCACCTGTTATAAAATTTAAAAAATATATAAACAAAGCTCTTATCCCACTCACCACCAGGACTAATTATAATACGAGCATTTACCCTTCGGTAGAAAAAAATCCTAATATGTTTGTCCTTAAACTAATTTTTCTACACTTTCCAGGGTCCCGGGTACAATTATCCGGTTATACTGGCAATGACCAGTTTAAATGGGTAGTAAAATATCCGGATACCCAGGTATCGGTCAAGCTTTATAGGGTACTCGGTACCATTTATCTCGGATAGTAAAATACACGGATAGCTTAAGGTAGTCGGGCAAACTTCCCAAATATCCGGTCATTACCGGTCTATTTAAGTAGTAAAAAATCAGGTATCCGATTAGTAAAATCTTAGAAATCTAAACCCTGTATGATCCCACAAGAAACCAACAAAAAGCTACATATGAAAATTTCCAAAAACGCCAAGAAAGGGAGTGTCTATTCTCACTTTGCCAGTGTCACCAGTGTCACCAGTGTCACCAGTGTCGCCAGTTTCACCAGTGTCACCAGTGTCGCCAGTGTAACCAGTGTCACCAGTTTTACCAGGGCCACCAGTGTCGCCAGTTTCACCAGTGTCACCAGTGTCAGAAGTGTCACCAGTTTCACCAGCGTACCAGTGTCACCAGTGTCGCCAGTTTCACCAGTGTACCAGTGTACCGGTGTCACTGTCGCCAGTGTCACCAGTGCTACCAGTGTCACCAGTGTCGCCAGTGTCACCAGTGTCGCCAGTGTCACCAGTGTCGCCAGTGTCGGGAGTATTCGGCTCTGCCAGTGTCACCAGTGTACCAGTGTCAGCAGTGTCACCAGTGTCGACAGTGTCACCAGTGTACCAGTGTCCCAGTGTCACCAGTGTCAGCAGTGTCGCCAGTACCACCAGTGTCACCAGTTTCACCAGTGTCGCCAGTTTAACCAGTGTCACCAGTGTACCAGTGTCACCAGTTTCACCAGTGTCACCAGT
>NW_023466213.1:0-7794 GCF_013731165.1 Rhagoletis pomonella | reverse complement strand
AAAGACGCCTTTGATACGTGTATGTGTGTATACATAAGTTGGTACGCAGTTATGCGCACACACGAGGCACACAGGAGCAATTGCATTTAGAAACTTAGCAGAGCACTACTAGCCATGAAGCAAACATACTTACAAACCGATTTGCGCACTAACCATATGTACTTGAGTTAAAAGAAGAGAAGTAGCAGTTAAGGAATTCAAATATGTAAGGCAAAGTTATGCTAACAATAAACAGTTCGAGTAGTTAGTTTTTGATTATGTGTGTCTGCGAGTGTATGTGACTGAAAATATGGGATTAAGAAAATAATGAAATTTCTGCAGCCCTTTCAAAAACAAATGATGACAATTTACTTGCTACACATTTTATTCGCACACGCTTGTTTGAAGGTATTTGTATGTGGGGATGTGAAGTTCAAAGAATGTTTGCAAATATTTATATGAAATTTTATTAAAAGACCATACCGAAAATTTTCTAAGAATTAATGTTGCAGTGTATTTGCTTTCAAAAGTAGTTAAAATTTATAACATTTTTCATGTGTTTTAATGTGTGAATTTCAAATTAAAAGGCTACATTCATATTTGTAAGAAGTGAAAATATTTCAGCACAGAATTTTGACTTGTATGTATGTAAAAATTAAACTCTGTGAGTGAGTAAGATTTTTTGTTGTTCTTTTATGCTAAAACGGTTGAACGTATTTACACGGATATTTATTAATAATTTAAATAAAGTATTGCAACTATATGGATGTCAAACTAAAGGGGCTGAAAGACGATTTGTTCCGAAAATATTTATTTTTGAAGAGGGGGTGCAGCTGTTCAAAATTTTTAAATAATTTTAATAAAAAAAAACCAAATGATTTTTTTAACATGGTTGCCAACTGTTTAGAAATCCAAAACCAACTCAATTAACAAGTTAAATGAAGAAAGCTTTGACCGCAATCTAGAAATTTTAAGCCGATTTTGTAGATAAGTTAAATGAAATATTTTAATACATATAGCTATCAAACGCGGCAAGCTTTATTTCGAAAATGTTTTTTAATAGGGTTACCACATTTATACATAATCAATATAATTAACAAGCCGAATTAAATATTTTGGTACGACAGGTTTAAGCTAGACAGCTAGCTAGTAAATATTAATTTTTAATATATTTTGGAAATGGTTGCCACCTGTTCAAAAGTTAAATGAAACCTTTTAATATAGTGAGGGTGAATCGAAACTAGTTACTGAAAGCTTTATTTATTTATTTAAAAACCCAAAAGAGTTTCTGACTGTCAAAAATTCGAAATCGGGATTTTAAAAGGATTTCAGATCAATTTATGCAAATTTACAAGTTAAATGGTTAATTTGTTTGAATGAGTTTCAAACGAGAAAGGTTTAAGTAAACCCAATTTATTAAGAATTTTTGAAGAGGGTTGCCACCTGTTAAAAAGTTCCAGTTTAATTTAACGATAACTTGAATGAATCTTTACAATACGGATGTTACTAACTAAATTATTTTGAAATTATTTCATAAGAAAGTTGCTTCATTATCAAAATTTATGGCAGCCTAAATTTTCCGTTTATGTTAAATAAGATATAGCAATTTGGCATCAAATGAAAACAATACATACATACTATGATTCTTAAGAAATTTAGGTTTTATTTAATACTGAAATGTCTGATTTAGTTCACATTTGGCCCTGATATTCACCATGTCCTGATATATAATTTAATCTCAGTATTTAAAGAAAAAACAAAAGTCGAGGCTGGGGTTATTAAGATAAACCACCTGAGTAACAGCATCGAAATGATCAGCATAGAATAAAGTTAAATTGTCTATCAAGTGGGCGGGCCTACCGGAAAAAAGCTAGTTAACCATAGTATTTAAACTAAATAATATTTTGTAATATCGGCATTTACTTATTTGGACACTAATAAATAATAATTATTCTACACTTATATTTCTTCTGCATATATAAATATACATATTTACTTATGTACATATATGCATCTATGTGTGAATACCTTCAGTGCATACCCTGCAGAAAATCTAACTAGCTCAGAACTAGCGTAGTACTAGACCTTTTGCCGACAGTACTAGTTCTAGCTCAATACCCAAGCAATGCTTTCAACTGTCCAGTTTTACACGGCGACGTCATTGGCGGTGGCAAATTTTCGCCCAGTGCATTACTTTGCAACTACTTTTTAACCGTTTGCTACAATAAGTCGCGGCCAGAATGTCCACGTTCAAATCTCTTTGGAGGGAACATTTAATTAAAAATTTTTAATTTCGGTTTTTCTTAATTATGAAAAAAGCATATGTGAAGTGCAGAACAAAAGCGTAATCAAACGACTGACTTTAAAATGCTTTAAGCCAAATGCATTTTAAAGTAGTTTAAATCGAATTCAGAGTCGGATAATTGCCTGATGCCTAGCGCATCACCATGTTAACGTCAACAGTTCGTTCCAAGGAAGAAAGTCAGATCTTCAACTAGTTGTGGTAGGTAAAATCTAGTTGAAGATCGATATCTAAACCACTCTATTTCCGTACTGGGTTGCGATCAACGATGCTTGAGTCGGAGGTCTTCTCGCTGAGCCACTTTCATACTGTAGAGAATTTATACACTTACACCGCAAGTTCAAATGTCCTAATCTTCAGCTGTTTTGCACCAGTTCAGAGATAGTTTTGAAATATATAGTTCGTAACTAGCGCTTTAAATTTTACTGCAGGGTATGTATCATGCATCTGACTACGTACATATGTATGTATGCAATGAAGAACCTTGAGCTCTCGCTGCCTTCACTACAAAAGCATACTTCTCTGCGTACTCAAGCAAGCCTGAGAAGGACGTTTGCTCCTACACTTCAGATTAAACAGAATAGCGATCAGTTGTATGTACTTAAGTATATGCTAAAGACGCGTTTTTGTCATGCAGGTTTGTACATATGTACATATGTATAAATAGTATACGCTCACACATTTGCATGAATACACTTAATGCCACAAGTGGCTGACTTGAGCAGATGTAGCACAGCGATGCGTTGTCACCGGAGAGTTAATAATAAGAAATAACTAAGTAGGACATACATTTATGCTTCATTATCGGATTCAGAACACAGATTTCTGTTAAGTAGAAAATAATGAAGGTACAATTCTTTGGATTAATAAAATTTTAAATAGTAGAATGTGATACCTTTACCTCATTTCGCTGACTCGTTCTAAGTAAAAGCTTATTACAAAAACATACAAATGGCTTATTTTTATTACAATATGAAACCTCGAGCTGCTCAGTCTGCAAATTCACTTGAAATTGCACACCACTCGTGTGTAATTGCCACCGCGTACAACACAGCTGCTTACTCATAGCAATAAATCATTTGGTTTGCATTTAAGCTATGATTTTTCCAGCAGCTGCTGCATAAATGGTGCAGTTACTTATAAGAAATCTCTCACATTTTCAAATGACGACAAAACTTACAGGCAAAGGAAGCTCCGTAGATATGCAAAAGGAAATCAAATTGGAATCACTTGCAGCTTAACATATGATATAGTGTGATGAAGTTGAATAGAAATGGAAATGGGAATAGTTCAAGAGAAAGAACAGCAATAATAAGGAGTAGCAAAAGGAACGAGCTTCCAACATGAACAAATATTCTATATGTACATATGTATGTAGGTATGTATATGGAAAACTTGAACGGAAAATTATGCATATCAGGCGAAAATATATGACTCAGGAATATTATGAAGCGACAATTTTATTGAATTGGCAGAACAGGAGGCTATACGTATGCAGCAAGTGGTCGCTGAGCATGTTCATTATTCGGAGCATGAACCAAACACTAGCATGTACATATGTACATACATAGGTGTAGTCAATAATTATCGTGATAATGATTTATCTATATCTTTATAAAATGAAATGTTTGCCGTTTTCTTTATGTACAAATTACGTAAAAAGTACAGAGCCGATTTAAGCGAAAGTTTAGTGGATTTTAGGGAAGAACGATCCAGCTCTGAAAGTAGGTATTTAATGCTCGTCGCGATGCTCGTAACAGCGCAAGAGGAAGGACTCCTCTGTGTTGGAAAGACCAGGTGGAAAATTACTTGGCTTCACTTGGCATTTCCAATTGACCTCAGTTGGCACAGAAGAGAAATGACTGGTGTGCTATTTTGGACTAAGGCGGTTACAGCGCCAATAAAAAAGAAGAAGGGAAGCACACAGAGGTTTTTATATTCATTTTATTGCAATAGGACAAATCAATTGGAAGATATAGGACCTAGTATTATTACTTGTGTATGTAT
Source organism: Rhagoletis pomonella (assembly GCF_013731165.1). Lineage (NCBI taxonomy): Eukaryota > Metazoa > Arthropoda > Insecta > Diptera > Tephritidae > Rhagoletis > Rhagoletis pomonella. The sequence continues at coordinate 3,506 of NW_023466213.1, read as the reverse complement.
GTAGAATCTGGAGACATTAAAAAATGTGAAGTTAAAGCTCAATTGAAGGCCTATCCCATGGATAACTAGATGTGAAACTCTTTTTCTCGTGAAAGCGCTGTCAAAGTGTGTATTTTTTATAACATTTTCCAATAGAGCCACTGTGATGAAAACATGTGTGGGGATTTATTGAGAAGTTTATGGAGAAACTTGTTGTTCAAAAAAACTAACCAAAATTGCAATATTTTTTATATCAGTTTTTTATTTTAGGGTTTGAATTGCCAATAAAATCGTATTTAGTTACAAATACTGTTTTATAGCAAAATACTGTTGGCAGTATTGCCCGCTATGCAAACGAGTTCCTGGGCGCGCTCTCAGAAAAAAATGGGGGAGTTTAATATCTAGTTTTCCGTGGTCTATCCTAAAGAAAAACGAGCTCATCTCGGGGAAAATCCTCCCGATTCGTGGAAAACTAAACTAAAATACAACAAATTGACGGATCTGCAAATATTTCAGCGTTCCACCCGCCATCGTTCCAAGTGAGAAATTGTTTAGTGCAGCCGGCCTTATATACGAGCCTCTAAGAAATTGCATCATGGGAGAAAAGGCAGATTTTTTTTTTTTTTTTTTATATAATATGCCTTTTTTAACTTTGACTACTAGATTTAAAACACTGAATAGGATCACTCGTTCATTGTTCTAATAATTTAAAAAATGTTTAAGTAATAAAAATGATGCATCACTTGATTATAGCTTTTTTAATGTTATTCCTAACATTCGCATTCGCATTCGCACATTCGCGTTCCGAAAATTCGCATTCACACTCGCATTCGCGAAGACGATGGTTTCAGGTCAAAATATTTTTAACCCTTTCCGGTCAAATCCGTCCCTAATGAATATAAACATTTTTCCTCTTAATTACAAGGTTCATAGAGTCTCATAATAAAAAAAGTAAAAAAAAAAATATTCAAAGTTGTTTTGGGAAGCTATTAGGGCTATCTCAAATTTATGCAATATATTGTACAAAAGTCCGCAAAGGAGTAAAAGCACTCAAGAAAACTCAATAAATATTTCACTAAACTGAACGGAATAAAACTTTTATTTCATTGAAAATTAACTTATTTAAGTACAAAATAATTGATTTTACTGCAGATATGTTGGAGTGAATATTTTATATCTTTTTAAGTATCTTTAGTTAAGATTTGCATTAAAAAATTTTAAATTTTCTCCATTAGAAGAGAATTATATAAAGAAATTTTGAAAATTTTTAGATACAATTACAATATAAAAAACAAATGACCCGTTTTAATAAACCTTCCCGGTTTTTCTGCCTTCAGTAGATCAAGAAATCAAAAACCTACCCTTTACTGCAATAACAGCGCACAAGCTGTTCAAAAACCACGCTAATTGCCTGTTCAACTGCAACCTTTGCGGACGTTTGTACAATATATTGTACAAGACACTTACAACCTTTCAGTGTAAATGTACAATATATTGTACATTTTTTTTGACCACTCGGGAAAAATATTTTAAATCATGATAGTTTAATTTTAGCATTTTTATATGATGAAATGCTCTCTATATTTCCATACTCTGTGGTTTTTTTTATTAGCGATTTTACTTGACTTTCACGTATTTTTTGTACAGTAAAATACCACAACTTGCGTGTCACTGGAATTTTATAAAATGGTCTATTGTTAAATTAAATTCTAAAAATGTTTTTGAAACGTTTTCGATTTTGAAATTTACATAAACTCTTCGGAACATTCCAAAACTTCATAAAATTGTTTTCAAAAATATTAATAAGATTTTTAGCAGCACGCTTCCAATGTTACAAAAAATTAAATGTACAATATATTGTACAAATGCAGGGAAAGGGTTAATAAAGTTCGCCACGTATTTGAAAAATTTAATTCAATTTAATTTCTGTTTCAAATTCAATATGGATATCAAACTAAAAAGGTTTAAGGAAATTTGCTGTCGAAAATATTTTTGAGGCGGGTTGTTACCTATTTTAAAAGTGTAATTCAATTAAATTGATAAGGTAAACTAACATATTACAATATGGGTGTCAAACGAAAGGTAAATATTTGAGAAATCTTTGATTTAGAAATATTTTCAGTTAAGTTTTCACCCATTTAAATACCGAAACCTAATATATCGAAATTAAATTAAATATTACAATATTGGTACCAAATGAAAAGTGTTTGTAAAAGTTTTATGAGACAATATTCTTTTAAAAAAAATACCGAACATCAAACAAATTTTGACGAAGAAAAAATTAACAACATAACTGTAATCGAATATCTGACGTGCTTCGATACGCTTTCAAAATATTTTTGTGTGTTTACACCCTCTTACTACGTAGTACAAAAATAAAACTGTAATAGGATTTTTATGAGAAATAAAATAGATGTAAAGAGCTGTATGGAGTGAGCTTTTCATACAGATTTTCGATTTATAAAGCATTCTCTATTTTTTATACATTTCGGTGCTTGTTAATATTGTTTTAAAGGTATATAAAAGAGGCAAATTATCTAATTTCTTTTGGAAACTCAATTTATAATCTTAAAACTCGAGTCTACATTTCACGCACTTTTTTCGAAGATGTATTAATTCAATAAAAAATCTGGCTATTTTAGAACAACACCAAAAATCCTGTGAGAACGCAGCGAAGCAGGCCGGGTATTTGTAGTTATATAAATGTGCGCAAAAATCGGAGAAATACTTGATTTATTTTCCTATTTTTTCTTCAATAATGCACAAAATGAATGTTGAATCCTCTATGGAGTACATTTGGAAATTAAACTTCAGATGATTTGCTCTAAGGCAGCATCTTCGCAGAATATCCTATGAGTATTATTTTTTTATAATTCAATTACGCCAAAAAATTCCATCCAAAAATTACATAAAGCATTTTAGAAAACTTTGAATTACTACGACGTCGAAGAATGCTTTCTAAATTATTCAGTTATGTAGTATAATACTCGCATGAAATCGCGCAGAAGCTTAAAACTGTAAAAATTTCATTGTGTGTATACATAAGCTCACTGCTATCTTGCCATTCCCAACTAAATAATTCCTTATTAAGCAAGCATGTCTAAGTAGTTCTACGTAAGTAAATAAGTATCTATGTATGCATGGTTTTCCGTGGAAGAATTTTTATCTCTTTTTGATTGACAAGGAAACGCGTCACAAAAGAGAAAGGCAGAAAGAAAACTTGCAACATTTTCCTTCCTCACAAAAGCAGGCTAAAAATAACTAAAAATAATAAAATCGATTGCTGAATAAAGCGGCAACAAGCGATATATCTAAACTAGTCGTAATGGTGAATTATGCCTTGGTGCAGTTTTATTGCACTAAAAGAATAAATTTTAAGAATGTGTATACTTGTAACTCCAAAAATCAACTAAGCGTGGAGAGATATGTAAGACATAGTATAACTGGCATCATTTTTATGACCAAGAATAGACTAACTACGTGTTGCCGTACTTGTACTTGGAAAGGTTACTAGGGGATTGAGGGGG
>NW_023466212.1:0-7794 GCF_013731165.1 Rhagoletis pomonella | reverse complement strand
GATGATGTCGTTGTTGTTTATGTTGCATATTGCATATTTTTGTACCTTCTTTCACAACAGCAGCAAAGTTTTATATTTAAGGCATTTATGTGAAAATTTGCAGCCACATGAGAAGTACGGCACACACATACATGTGTACATATATAATTAAATGCATTTATTTTGCATTTGCAACGGCAAGTATGCAAGCAAGCGTACATAAACACATACATACATACATACATACATACTCCATAGTGTGCACATGTTTGCGAATAAAGAACGAGGCACACATTTTAAATAATTCATTGAGTTAAAGGCGACAAAGCTCTGCAGCAAGTGTCATGTGGCAAGTGCGAATCAGTTCAGTTCCTTCTTCGGCTGCCTGAAAATGGGGGTTTGAAAAGGAATTAAGTGCGGTTGAAGTTTTGTTTTGTTTTTGTTTAAGGTGCTTATGTGAAGGGCTGCAATGTAATGGCAGCTGAGTTGGAGAATGCAAAATTAAGTGAGCTGCTTACAGTAAATAAGATTTTAAATAAAGCTCACTTACATTGCTGGGAAATGGCAGCTATACCAGGTTTAAGAAATTAAAATCATCTTTCACTTAAATTGCTTTCATGAAATTGGCTGTAAGATAAAAAAAAGGTATCTTATAAATCGACAATTTGATAAAAAAAATAGCACGTACAGATAGTATCGCAACTTGAAAGACCTGTAGATCAGACAGTATATTCGTCTGGCGCTTTATGTTATAGAGAAGACGGCAAGTATTATGCATAGTTCTAGTAAGGAAATCCACTATCTTTGTCGGTAAGCATCCGGTATTGAAACCAATAACAGTAGTAAAATGGGTATTTGAAAGGAAATGCTTTGCAATAAACTTTGGCAATAAACTTCCCTCATTGCGGTGTTCATCAGTCGGCTGGTCCAAAAGCGGTGTTTGCGAGGTGAAAAGCTTGTTACGGCCGCATCTATTTAGGGGGAAAACCTACTACCGAAGCTACTCTGACAACTGAGGTCACCAGTCTGATAATTGAAGCTCGCTAATTTCATTTGTGATAGCAAGTGGTTCAGTGGATGAATTACAGGACAATTATTTCATTTAATTTTATAAATAAATCTCGGTTCAAACTAATATGTAGAAAATTTTTTCCATCTTAATTGTCAATAGTTGTTACTTAATTAAAATTGTTTCCTGTGAAATTAAAAAATTTTGTATTTCGTTATTTCAGTCAACATAATTTTACGCCCAAAACGGCACATCATTTATTCGTCATAAAATTATGTGAGGATGCCAGATACTCATAGTTTAGCTCAAGCACGTGAGGGTTGGGAAATTACAGCAACTTATATTAGAATATGTTAGCTTTAATGACTTTAAGAAGCCTAAAATTGAAAGGTTTTTTTTTCATTTTTTTAAGAATTTACATTACAGTAATGCGTGCATATACTTGCAATTTATTCAATGAACACAATAGGGGTATTCTCTGAGTCTTGCAAAGCCCTTGCATGGTGCACAGATTGCCCGGATTGCACGGTTAAAACCGGTTTTCGTATGGGACAGCTTTGCAAACCGTGCAATCCGTGCACCGTGCAAGGACTTTGCAAGACTCAGAGAATACCCCTAATATACTTCCTGTAAGCAAGAAATACAAAGTTTCCAGCAAAAATTTAATAGAATTCAAAGTGCAAACTTAAACAGAATACAAGGAATTTTTTTTTTTAATAAGGGTATCACATAAAAATACATACATAGATATTTTAGATTTACATCCAAATGAACACTGTAAAGAAATGAGCTTCTCTTTTCCTGAATGTGTCATATGAAACAAAAATTTTAATATATTTCCCATTTCTTCGCCAATTGTGTTCAAACATCTTTGAACATGTATGCATACAAACATACATCTGCCAGAGTAATAAAGTAATTATTTATGGAATGTATTCTAAACATGTTCAATTTATTTTACAATTGAACAAATTGTATACCGACTGTTGTAAAATACCATAAATGCGCGTGTGAGAATAGAATTCGAGTATCAAAAAAATTTGCTGAAATTGTGCATTTCTGCATCAATTAGTGTATGTAGTTATTTTTCTCTGCTCATTATCATTTAAAAAATGCTCTCAGTGGGTGTATTCCCCTAAAATATTTGCTGTAAGCTTTGAAGCTGTACTTGTGTTGCGAATTTTATTAAATTTTTCAGATGTTTGCTTTGCAGTCACATTATGATTTGCTACACCAGCACGATTCATTTCAATTGCATATTTATTTATGTACATACATACCCAGCCAGCAAGAAAACGTACATTTTACGAGCATTAAAACAAATAAAAAAAAGTAAAAGAAAGAGGCTTGTAGTAATTTGTCAGCACAAGAAAAAAATTTTCATTCTGTTGGAAATTTTTCTTGAACCACAATATTTTATAATATATAATATTCGCATGCGAATGCTTTTTCGATCCGTTTTTACGCCTGTTCATAGGCGCTCGACAATTTCAAGCGAAAAAGTACTCGAAAACGTATCGTAAACGGCTATCATAAACGACTTTTTAGCCGGTTTTTCTTCGAGAAAATATCCAGTTACGAGCTCGTTTACGCTGATTGTGCTGGCTGGGTAAATTTGAAATCAAAGTGTCCACCAGGTCGAATGAGTAATTAAGGAGAATGGAATTTTTTTAAAGTATGTTCGACAATTATTTTTTGTACGAACAAAATAAGCCAAACCTTTCAAAAAAAAAAAAAAAAAAAATTGCGAAAAAACAATTCGATTTTCTAGCGACTTCATACTTGGAATTTTTCTAAAAAATATTAATAGAAAATTGCAAACTAGTATGAAAATTTATAGAAAGTTCCTGAGTTTTTAACAAAGTCTAGAGATTTTATTTTTACGTTTATTGGTGTACTATGAACTATATTTTTATAAAAAAAAACAGCAAATACCCGGCGTACTTCACTGAGTCTTAAAAGTATTTTTGTGCTGTTATTTTATCAATTTAATTTAATGCGATTTCTCAAACAGTTGGCCATCCTCCTAAAAAATAGTTTCGACAGTAAGCTTTCGTAAACCTCTTCAGTTTGATGCCCATATTGCAATATTCTATTAATCTTATCAATGAAATTAAATTCAAACAGGTGGCAACCTTCGACAAGAATATTTTTTGCCATAGGCCGTCTTAAACCTATTTCTTTTGAAAGCCATATTGCGATATTTACTTTATCTTATCAATTTACTTAAACTGCAATTTTCAAACAGGTGGCAACTTAAAAAAAAAATTTTTCTCTTTATATTTTATCTAGCAATACATCGGTGGAAACCGCATTCAATTCCATGTATTACTTTTCGAGCGATGCGCGTACAAACATACAGACAGACAAACAGGCAAAAAAGACCCCCCTTATTAATTTATCTTCAAAATCTATAATGTACAGACATCGACCTGTTACAATTTTATTATGTACATATATAGATTTTCGAAAATAATTTTATTTTGAAATCGATTAATGTTTAACCGTGCCACGGGGCTTTGAAGTTTTCCTCTTATAAGAACGTTTTGGGCCACCCTAATGTAGCAACTGCTCACATAGCTATAACGTATAACCTTTTTAAGGAATCATTCTAACTTTTTCAGCACAAATTTTATAAAATTTAAAGCATCTCTTTCCTAATTCAATTTTGTGTTTTGCTGTTCTAAAATAACCACAGCATTTTTACCAAAGTCGAAAGTTATTTCGATTTACTTCACTTATTCTACATAAACCCATTGCATCCATTGCTTACAGGCAAAATTGCCCAATATGCAAATATTTTCTTGTGGATTTGGCCAGTTCTGTATTGGCACTTGCTGACCCAGTCAAATATCCTCGTTTGTAAATAAACAAGGCAAACTTATAAAATTGCAAATATACGTACGAGAGCGTAGATACGAGTATAACAAATGCAGTTATACTTTATTGTTTTTGTTTGTAGAGATATATGTACATACAATACTTAAAAATACAATGTGAATAGTTACGAGTCAAGTTGCCTCGTTTCTTGCTTATCGTTTCAATTGCGTTTCTGGGTTCAATGGGCTGTTTGTTTAAAAAATATTGGACGGTTTTTGAATTATTACTTTTCTGTTCAATTGTTGAACTTAATATTGGTTCAGGGATAGATAGTGTTAACTATCAGTTTTCTGAAGCGCGCGACCATTAAATTTTCTAATTTTTACCATCAAAACGCCGCAGTAATTACATTACGGGTCCCCCTTATGCTTCAAATTTGAAATTGTACAAATTAAGAGTATAGCTCGCCATGAAATCTCTAACTGCAGCATTCTAAATTTTCTAAATTTAAACTAAATTGACTATGTATATTTTGGTACAGTTTCACATGCAGTACTTCGTCGTTCATAACATAGCATAGGAATCGGTAGGAAACAGACTCTTCTCATCTGGTGATTTCACTGTTAGCTAACTCGATTACTGCTGATAGCACATCCACTCTGGATGAATAAATCAGTGAAAGCGGGGACCAATTTGTTGGCATGTATGCATTTATAAAAAAAACAAAATATTGTAAGTCATGTACAATCCGTAAAAAACTCCAGAAGTATTGAGACTAGGCCGAACATCCTTTGAACTGCCACTAAATTATAACTTAAGAAAGTTTTATTACATTGCAGTTGAGAAGTGCACGTGCAAAAACTTCACAAATTTAATGGAGGAAATTTTTGCTCCCTCAGAAGAATGTTTTTAATTGATAAGTTTTACAAAAATATAATTAAAAAGGATAATCAAGGATGAAATTAAAAAAAAAAACATTTTTAATGCCTATTCGTCCGTGTGCACCAAAAAAAAATCAATACTGAAAAATGTTCTCTTTTATTTCATACCCATAGTTTTAATCTACATTGCCCTGAATTTTTTAAATAATTTTTTGAATTAATCATATCTTTGAATTTTCAAAGTTCTTTAAAAATATCCTAACGTCAGAGTTCAAAAATGAAAACGCAGATTTACTATATTCATAAAGTGGTTTGGCCAGTACTTTTATTTTTTTTAAGTAAAATTGTTTCAAGCTGTTTCTTCGAAAACTAGTTAAATCAAACTCCTCGTATAAGAGGAGCATGAGAACAAGGCCAGTTCGTTGTTTCAAGATATTTGGAAAGGAGCTTCCTGCGAAATAGGCGTTGAAAACAAAAAAAAAAAATCGTCAACTAAATGCCTTACTGTCCGCTTGGGACTTATTTAACGTTCATTTTCCCTACTGCTTGCAGTACTTCTTTTGTTGTAACTCTTTTAGTCGTTTGTTTAAATTATCACAGTGGAAGTACTTTTCTCCAGTTTCGACTTGGGTTTTCCACCAGAGAGGATTACCTTTTTACTGTCGCATCGCAATAAGCCAAACTAACCGCCGCTGCAGGCGCTTTATGTGAAAAGCTCATGGAAAATAGTCACTCTTAAAATGCCTAATGTATGTAAATGTATGAAAATCAATATGTTTACAGATTATTGGCTATCAATTAAATTATGTTGACTTTTGATTGCCTTTGATTCCGAACAAGTACGTACTTACTATGTAATTGTGGTTAAAAATTAAGAACGAAAAGAGAACAAAAGAAAATAGAAAATTATGCGCTACATGAACTAGATCGTATTAGCACAAGTGTCATGGCTCGATTTTTTTTTTTTTTTTTCAAATTACAACTTGCTGAGTGGATTGTTGCTTTTGCTGTTGTTATTACTGTTGTCAATGTCAAGTAAAATTAGAGCAACTCATCGATTCATTTCATTTGCTAAGAGTCGGCATGCAAATAAACTGAACTGTGTCAATTATGATAATATCAAAAACAACAACAACAATGCATGCAACAACAAAATCAACAGCTCACTAGCAAAATAATAACTATAATGTCCTACATTACTTTCATTTGTTTTCATGTTTCTTCTTTTTTGTATGCTTTTGAAGGATTGCAAATTATAATTGAATTCTTCTCTAAATCTTTGCTTTTGCTGGTATTGTTGCACGAGTCTTTGCAGTGTCTACCATTGAAGTGGCGTTAATGGAAACAAACAAACAAGCTCAGAAATATAAGCATTACATACCTACATACGCATACATATGTATGTACTACGTATTTTTTTTAGGTGAAATGTTTTATCCTTGAACTTTTAGTTTTATTCTGCCTAGCATTACGCTTTGAAAATTGTTTCAAGGATCTTTAAAAATCGGTACTTTGTCAAATATTTCACATTTTGTAGAGGCGCATCAAGGTTTTGGTCGGCCAAATTTGAGAGTTTGTCAGGAATTTCTATGCTAAAAAAAGTGATGCCCTTGCAGTATGTTGTCCAATTAAATACTCCTAAAACAGGCATTCATATATGCTCACATATTAATAAGTAAGAAAGAGAAATTAGGGTGTCCCAAATTAAAATGATACTAGGAGTGCCAGTTATTATCGAAATTCGACTATTTTTCTAATTTCTTAAGTCCCTCGAAGAGATTTTCTAATCTAGAACGTTGGTTAACTTATAAGGAATAAAATGACTTACTGGAAAATTTCCTATTTTAGAACTAAACCGCGACTACAATTTTTTATATCTCTAAAGGGCTGTAAAGGCTTTGAGTGGACTTGGAATTGACCCGTTACATAAATTTCGATAATGTATCACTATCGATAATGCAATGAATTTCAAAAACACTAAAATCCGATAACTCAACAAAATTCAGTAGCTCGACTAATTTCGATAATAGCGAATTTCGTGGGCTTGATAAATTTTGATAACTGAAAAATTTCAAGAAAATTTGTCTAGAACGACCTACTTCAAAATTTAATTAAAAAACACCCTATCGCAGTATTCAGTTCGAAAACGCCCTATCTCACTTCAAAATGTATCGATCGGCAGCTGAGATACGGCGTTTTTGAAACGAATTCTCAAATAGGGCGTTCTTGAAAAGTTTTCTGAGGTAGATCGTTTTCGAATTGGCTGCCGAGATATGTATGTAGGTCGATCTTCTAAGTAGCAGTCGATATGTAAATTCAAAAATTTAGAGCCGTTTTTCTATAGTTTCTGATTTTTTAGATTATGACATTCTTACAACAAATTGTAGAAATCTCAGCTCCACGCAAGGAAGCTGGGTTCGACTGAATGAGCACCTCTAACCTAACTCTAAAAATTAATAGCAACATGCAGCTTAAGCCTAATCACACTTTGCAAATCGGTGCTTGAAGAGAGACGTTAGTTTAACTTAAAACGTTTATCGGTGAATCTTCATTTGTGCTGACAGCTATCTTAACTTCACTTTTGAATAATTTGTTCGATATCGCTAAGCCCAACAAAACGAGTTCAAGACGAATGACATAGGCCATGAATGCCGCAGCCGCAAGCAAAAGTTGTGATCTTTTTTTTAAGAATAAATGCTACACAACCTCGCATACAACCATAAAATACAAATACATATAAGCGTCACGCATACAAACTCCGATCCATATCAAGCGCCCGCAAATCCAAATATTTCTGCAAAATAAATCCATCTACTTTGCCAACATCTCACACAATACCGCCAATGAATTTCCACCATTAGCAAGTAAAGCTTTCATTTCAATGGCTTTAACTTTTTAAAATGTTTCATTCCTTAATTTCATTTTAGTATTTGCATACCGCAACGCAACGCAACGCAAATCTCCATATCCATAGGGTTTACATTCTCTTTTACATACCTTACATACACATCAACATAGAACACCCATCTTTTTCATATCTGATTTATGTATACCTTTTGCTCACGTTCATTCGCCTTCATCTCGACGTTATTCGATTCGATTTGG
>NW_023466211.1:5860-7796 GCF_013731165.1 Rhagoletis pomonella | reverse complement strand
TTTAATTGTATTTTCGCTTTTCTTAGCAAATTCATTCCTATTAGTATATCGCTTTCTAAATTTTTAACTTCATAAAATCGTGTTGAGTGGTTAAAGATGTATGCATTATAACAATGCGTAATTGTTGTATAACCATTTATCGTTCTTACGCGTTTTGCAATTTCTAATTGCTCTCTATAAGGTAGAATGTTTGGTTTACAGAAGCAATTTGTTGCTCCTGTGCCTATCAATACTTTTAATTTTCTGTTTGTGCCTCGCAGTTGTCTGAATATGTATTGCTTCGTCTAAAAAAGCATTCTCCTGTATATTGTTAATTCTTTGTTGTTTCGGTTGGGGTTGATGACTATTACCTGACCCGAAACTTCTTTTTGGCGTTCGCTCTTCCGGGTTATTATTAGAATGGTAGTTAGGCTTATAAGTATTCTGCCTTGGTTGAGAGTTGGTTTGTTGTTTAAATTGGCCTGAACTATCCACTTCCATCGGTTCTGGCTTAGGTTGATTTTGCCAACCAAAATTTCTATAACTGTTGTTCTGTTGACCGTCCCGTTGGTCAAAACGTAAACTATTCGAATGTTGATTATAACTATTTGGTTTAGGGAAATTCTTATTATTATTGTTAGAATTCCTATTTCTGTTCATTTGACTTCTGGCTTGACTGAATTCATTAGCGAATTGGATTCTAATTTGGTTAGACTCCATTTCTTGGGCCTTAGCTAATGCATTGGGTAGATCTGTGGGGTTAATGGCCATTAAGATATTAATCCTGTTATAAAAACTCTCACTGCATCTGACCGATGTCTTTTGTTGTATTCTTTAGTTATCTCTGAGCTATTCCCGTAGGTCATAATAGTTTTATTAATCATTAGTGTCAATTGCGAATTCACTTTGTTATAATAATCTACTAAGTTCAAATTCGTTTGCCGTATTAGATTCAATTCTTGTTCTAATATATGCAGAGGACGTTTATCTGCATAAGCAAAGTCTAGTCGGCTTATGATGGCCTCAAAATTAAAAACTGTGCCATGATTTGTTAGAGTATCGTTGGCTTCTTGTGTAATTTTATTCCTGAGAATAGTTAGTGCGGCAAAATATTTCCTACTTCCTTTAACGTACAATGAAATAGTGTTATGAGCTGCTTCTCTCCAGCTCACGTAGCCCTTACCATTGAATTCAGGTAATGATATTATGATATCTAAAGTCTCATTACATTGAATTGTTTCTGCAATGCTTTGTGTCTCGAATTCTGTCACATTATGTGTGCTTGTCAAATTTCTTAATTGAAGTCTTAATTGCTCTATTTCAATTTTTAAATCGTGTGTCTGAGCTGCAATAAGTTGTGCTAAAATTTCACTATCCGTACTCATTTTGTCCCTTTATAAATTTATTCACTTTGTCACTTTACAATTTATTCCCTTAAAATTATTCGCTTAAAATTAATTTGTTTACTTTTCTCCGGTGGTAGGATACTTGATTGCTGTGATTTCTGGCAGAGCTCCTTCGTCCTTTGGAGGTCCTTAATGTCCAGATATCTTGGATAACTTGATTGATGAGTCTCAAACTACGTCAATTTAAGTTAGTTGATTGTGGGCACAGAAAATAAAAATTAACACTTATTGCTTTATTTCTCCTTTTTTTTATCCCAAGGATACTTTTTATAGCAATATTGAAAACTTTGATCTTAAGGATTGTCCGAAGTCCTTTTCCGATCAATAATTAATTTTTATATTCTTATGGCCCCTTCGTTGGGCGCCAGATAAGAACTCGCGGGTTGACTTGTCAGTCGTAACTCCAAATTGAGTCTGACTTTATTTAATTATACAATTCTTAATCTAACCTAAGCTGCTGTCGGTTGTTGTAGCTGTCATTGCAATTTTTAGGAAGCTGTTTCCTTTTGTTTTATTTCCATAATGTATTTGATGATGCTTCGGTTGCTGTC
>NW_023466211.1:0-5850 GCF_013731165.1 Rhagoletis pomonella | reverse complement strand
GGAATCTATTTTATTTTGTCTTATTTCCATAATGTATTTGGTGCTGCTGCCAGTTATTGTAACTCGTTGTCTGTTGTGCTATTGCTTTGTCATAATAATAATTATTCCAGAGAATTTGATATTTAAGACATTTGTGCAGGTGCACCAGATGTGACATCATTTGAATAGCTAAGATTATCAGTGTCAGCAGTTTTGGTGGGAAAGCGGTTGCATTCCTTAACTCCCCCCTTTGTTAGATGAATTGTCCCGATTCAAAGATGAATAGTAATTGATCCTTTCCATCATTTGATCAATGGACATTGCTGGTTTTTGCATCGGAATTTGTTCGATGTTAACTTTAACTTTGGTTTTCTTATTTTCTCGACATTTACAAGTTATTAGTATTGCTATTATTAAACTTATAATAACTATTAGACTGTAATTCATTATTTTGCTTTTTTTGGCTTCGTATCTGAGTTCTGTAATTTGCTGAATATTTTCCATATTTCTAAAATGCATATCTTCCATACTTAAATTCTTCATGATTGTTATATTAAGGGTATTCATCAAACCTTATAAATGCATTGTAAACCGTATAAACTTATAATTGTGTAAACCTTATAAATGAACTGTCAAAATTTGTATGGAAACTCGTTTACACATATCTGATAAATTTATCCAGCGATTTCACTGAATAAACTTGATAAACTGAAGACAATGCAACTCTGTCGCAACTCAAACGCACGCAAATTCAACAACGATATGATCCTGATAGAGATCTGGTACAATTATTATCCCGTCTGTTTGTTTTGTTTCCCTGATAATTCGCAAAGTTTGGTAGCCGTGACAAATGAATTCATACACAAACAGACATTCTGCCATTGTTTCTTATAACTTGCTTCAAATAAATAGCCTTTATGTTATATGTACATTTATTTAAATAGATATCTCGTAAATATAATTTTTCCAATTTAGTGAGGTAGTTTCTATAATTTCTTTATCCCCGTGCTAGTAGTATAAAGTTAGTGACACTGCGCTTTATAACCAAAGAAAACACGACTATTGTCGCATGTGTAAACGAAAAGAGAGTGTGGGTCGTTCATGTAACAGAGTGCATAAACTTATAAGATTATCTGCTTGATAAAGTTATCGGTTTAGATGAATACCACTATTAATTAATCTGACTGGGTTTGGTAAAAGTTGTACTGCGAGAGGTTTACGATGTTTATAAGTTACTTTATCAATTTCAATATTACAGTCTTCAAATCGTATCAAATAATTTCCGTTAATAGTAAAATTGTTAGAACTACAGTTGTGATATATAGTTTGATTCTTTGCATTGATTACATAAACATGGTTTGTATCCATTTCAATTACTTTTGATTGGTTATTAATCATATATTTACAGTGCATTTTACTCTTAAATAAATTTTCGATACATTCATCTTTATATTCTTCTAATTCTTTCTTGAAGGAAGTCTTTTTATATATAACACCATTTAGAGATAAGATTTCCTTCTCTTGGATATAAATTTCTGCTTGATTAACATTGGGTATAGGTTGAACATAGATTGATTGATAGGTTTCTTTAGTAAAACAGGGAATTTTAACTAATATTACAATATTTCCGTTATGAGTGACAATCACAATTTTGATCTTACTTAATTTTTCAAAAGTTATATTAAAGTTTAAACTGTCGTCATCTGTGATAATATCCCTGCTCAGAAGGTTATTTTGGCTTGTCATTAGGATTTCTTTGATTCTTATGATGTTAGTCTCAATATACATTAGATTTTCTAACAGTTTGTTAGTCCACTTTTCTTTTGATAATTTGTTTAATTCTGTGTTAACTTCATTAATATTTTGAAACAATTCCTTGTAATGATGATTTAGATTAGCAGTGATAGTTTTAATTTCATGGTTAAATTTCTCATTAATATTTTTCTGAAGATTGATTTGTTCAATTGCATTATGTGCGTTCACTGTGTTTACTTCTAATTTTCCTTCTATTTCTTGACGATCTTCATCATCCATTGTGCCATAAATATATTTCAATCCTGTTCCCATACAATTAAATAATCCTCTTTTCTGAATTCTATTATGTGGAGTAAGTGTGTCTATCTGAGTTCGAATATGCTTTATTTTAGCCATCATAAGTGGATTAGGTTCTATTTCTTTAAGCACTAGTGCTTCTAAATTGTCAACTTGTTGTTTATACATTGTTGTGTTAATTAAATAGGTAATTCTATCGTACCTTTCAATTAATTTTACTTTGTCTAGCTTCAGAAGTGAATATCCATTTCCGTGATTAAGATCTATGATTTCGATTTGTGCTGTGATCAAAGGGATCGCCATACAAATTAGGAAGAGGTGGAACATTGTGAACCTAAAAGATTTTAAGATTTTATATTATCTTTATGTATTATCCTGTTTTTATTTTTGATCATTATTTTATTTCCTAAATCTTCTTTGACCACTTGTTTTTTATACCTAGGTTTTAGTTTACTTTGATATTGATTATCTTTTTCGAATATTATTTCATTTTCATTAAATGTCCGCATTTGTCTATTTTTATTTCTACTACTCAATGTCGTTATTTGTGCGTCTTTTAGCTTGTTAGGCAAATCGTCATGCTTAACTTTATTATAAAGAATTTCGAAAAGCTTTTTGTCTGTTACTGAGTGTACTGTTTGATTATAGGATTGGGCTGCTCTAATTATTACTTCTATATCATTTACTATTTCAAACTCCTCCCTAATGCATTTTGCAATTTCTATTATTGTGGAGTGGACTCTTTCTATTTGTCCATTAGTTGTTGAATGCTTAGGGTCGCAAAATTTAATTTGTATTTTCATTCGTTCTGCAAAAGATTTAAATTGTGCTGAACTAAATCCCGGTTCGTTATCGCAAGTTATCCTCTTGACCGCTGGGAAGCTTTGTAAAGCTTCTAATACTTTATCTTGTAGTTTAGTTTTATCATCAATGTGTTTAATCACCAAAAATTTTGAGTATGCGTCTATGAAAGTTAAGAATTTTAGGTTTAGCGCAAAGAATATGTCAATGTGAATCTGTTCTCCCTCCTTGTTTGGGACTGGTGCCTCGCCAATTGGAATTTGTTTAGGGTGTCTATCGTATTTATTTTTATTGCAGATATCGCAGTTTCTAATAAATTGTTTTTTCATTTCAGGCCAGTAGTAGTCCTTAAAAATCTGTTTGATATTTTCCTTATAGTTTCTGTGCGCCCTAGTGTGAGTTTGTCTCACAATCTTCTCCTGGTCTTCTTCGTTAATTACATCCACTGCTATTACGTCTGTATGAAAAATTTTCTTTGCTATTCTATTCCTTAAAATTTGTTTTACTTCATATAAGTCTTCCATATTACAATGAATTCCTGTTAGCAGATTCTTATTCAATCGTTCTCCTATAACTTCTTTTAAAAACTCCAAGTCTTTATATTTTATATGATGTCGAAACGAATTAAAATTTTTCGTTCTAAAACTACCCTTGTTTAATACTATTTGCTGTGGAAAGGAGTTTATAGGTTTCTTAATTGTTTTAATGTGAAAAATATCTAAACTTTCTGCTGAATGTGCAGTTTCTGTTAGGTCGTCGTTGCCATTTTCTAAATTATTATTGTTTAAAAACTGTCTAGAAAGAGCATCTGCTATATGATTGGTATTCCCTGGTTTATATATAATTTTAGGTGCATATTCCTCTATCAAGGCGTGCCACCTTTTCATTTTAGAATTGGGGTTTCTTGCCGATACTGCGAAAGTTAGAGGTTGGTGGTCTGTATGAATTTCTAAATCCGCTACTCCGTATAAGTAGTTTCTTAGACTCTTTAACGCCCATACGATTGCGTATAACTCCTTTTCGTTTGTCGCATAATTTCGTTCAGTTTTGTTTAGGGTTTTTGAAATGAACGTAATGGGCTTATTATCTTGTGCTAGTACGGCTCCAATTGCTTCATTGGATGCGTCTGTTGTTAGTATAAATTTCTTGCTAAAATTCTACTTGTTGAATTAATTCGTTTTTTAGTTTGTCTACTGCGTTTAATGCCTCTTTATCTAATTCAATTATAACTTTTTTTGACTGATTTTGAGAAACTCTTCCGTTTTCTCCTGCTAAATACTTTGTTAATGGCTTTGTTATGTGTGCATACTTGTACACAAACTTCCTATAATACCCTGTCATTCCTAAGAAGCTTCTTAATTGCCTTAGCGTTCTTGGTACAGGATAATTCCTTATTGTTTCAATTTTCTTTTCGTCCGTTTTAATAACATTATGAGCTACTTGGTAGCCCAAAAATTCTACGTTTGACTTGAAAAATTCTGATTTCTCAAGTGATATTTTCATATGTGCTTTTTGCAGTGTATTTATTATTTTAACTAAATGTTCATAGTGCTCGTCAGCGTTGCTAGAGTAAACTATGATATCGTCTATATAGACGTGACAAAATTTTCCTACGTATTGACGAAGGATATTATCCATAGCTCGTTGGAATATTGAAGGAGCATTCCGTAATCCAAAAGGCATTCGAATATATTCGTATTTGCCGTTGTTCACGGAAAATGCTGTTTTTTCAATATCTTCTGGTTTCATTAATATTTGATGGAAACCCGATTCTAAATCGATTGTAGAGAAAACTTTCGCTTTCCCTAAATTGGAAAGTATTACATTGCAATCTGGGATGGGATACTTGTCTGCTATCGTTTTCTCGTTTAACTTTTTGTAATCAATAACCATCCTCATTTTTGGAGTACCGTCTTCATTGGTACCTTTCTTGGGAATTACAGGGGCTCTTGCTTTCTCTTATAATATTTTGTTTTATCATTTTTCTTATTTCTTCATTAACAAATTCATTGGCTGATAGCAGGTAAGGATATTGCTTACTCCAAATAGAACTGTCTGTAATAGTCCTGATTTCTGCGTTTACGTCCGTTCTAAAAGGTAGCGACGTATCTATTTTCCCATGTTCATTTAAAATCATACTTTTTATTTCCCCTATTTTATGCTCGTTGTTTTCTTTTAAGTTATTTATTTGTCCTAGCTCGATTTCGTCAAGGGTGTAAAATTTCTCTTTTTTTTCCATTTGTTAAGAGTGTATTATCTTCAAAATTTAATTGTATTTTCGCTTTTCTTAGCAAATTCATTCCTATTAGTATATCGCTTTCTAAATTTTTAACTTCATAAAATCGTGTTGAGTGGTTAAAGATGTATGCATTATAACAATGCGTAATTGTTGTATAACCATTTATCGTTCTTACGCGTTTTGCAATTTCTAATTGCTCTCTATAAGGTAGAATGTTTGGTTTACAGAAGCAATTTGTTGCTCCTGTGCCTATCAATACTTTTAATTTTCTGTTTGTGCCTCGCAGTTGTCTGAATATGTATTGCTTCGTCTAAAAAAGCATTCTCCTGTATATTGTTAATTCTTTGTTGTTTCGGTTGGGGTTGATGACTATTACCTGACCCGAAACTTCTTTTTGGCGTTCGCTCTTCCGGGTTATTATTAGAATGGTAGTTAGGCTTATAAGTATTCTGCCTTGGTTGAGAGTTGGTTTGTTGTTTAAATTGGCCTGAACTATCCACTTCCATCGGTTCTGGCTTAGGTTGATTTTGCCAACCAAAATTTCTATAACTGTTGTTCTGTTGACCGTCCCGTTGGTCAAAACGTAAACTATTCGAATGTTGATTATAACTATTTGGTTTAGGGAAATTCTTATTATTATTGTTAGAATTCCTATTTCTGTTCATTTGACTTCTGGCTTGACTGAATTCATTAGCGAATTGGATTCTAATTTGGTTAGACTCCATTTCTTGGGCCTTAGCTAATGCATTGGGTAGATCTGTGGGGTTAATGGCCATTAA
>NW_023466210.1:0-7797 GCF_013731165.1 Rhagoletis pomonella | reverse complement strand
GGTTAAATTTATGTGCTACAATTCTAACGATTAGTTTAACTATTTTTGTGGTTATTCTCATCATGAAGAGGGAAGAAAGAGAGAAGAGAATTACGTGAAGACTATCTTTTCAGTTAGATTAACAATCAAGATAGTAGAGTTACAATTTTATCCGGTTAGTTTTACTATTTTTGTGGTTAAGAATAGTAACTTTACCATTTTGCAGGTTGGCCATACCATTTTTTGTAGTTAAATTTATGTTCTACAATTCTAACGATTAGTTTAACTATTTTTGCGGTTAAAAATTTCCAAATTCGTATAACAATTTTTCGTCGATTATATTAACAACCTGAATTGTACTTGTTGTTTGTGTTTTCAATATAAAATATAAAAATGGTTTATTTACAATCTTTTTCGGTTAGATTAACCTATCTTTTTTCTTTCTGTGTGAGATATCATGCCCACTGAGTTTCTTAAAGGTGGGAAGGGAAGCGGTTTCTTAAAGGTGGGAAGGGAAGTGGTGCGCAGCGTAGCTCCTTGATCAAGGTTGTCGAACAGAAGACTTTATTAGAGGAATTCATAAATCAGAAATCGAAATGTTTAAGAGACAACTTTTTTAGACTTCTGCTTGATTATAGAGTTTTGCCATGAAGCGCCCAGATTTAGACGAGCGCCTGCGAGGAGCTCGCCGGTCTTGGAATATTTGAGAGACGAGGTGGGAAATTGATCTTTATAATAAAAACCATAAATTAACCGTTAAAATTGAATTTTTATTTTTTTTTCGATCAAGTTTAACCGTTATTTTATAATCTATACATATAATAAAATTATAACTGGCCGATGTCTGTACATAATAGATATTAAAGAAAAATTACTATTGGGGCCTTTATTAGAGCAACAGAAGCCAAATCAACAATTCTTAGAATATTTGTCTGTCTGTCTGTCTGTATGTTTGTACGCGCTTCACTCGAAAAATTTGCATTTCTAGAGGTCTAACTTCAAATATAGAAGGGAGGAAATAGAGAGTTGCCACCTGTTTGAAAATTGCAGTTTAAGAAAATTGATAAGATAAAGTAAATATTACAATACGGCTGTTAAAAGGAAGTGGTTTAAACAACTTACAGCCGAAAATATTTTTGTGGTGGTTGCCACCTGTTTGAAAATTGCAGCTTAATTAAATTGATAAGATAAATTGAATATTGCAATATGGGTACCAAACTGCAGAGGTTTGGGAAATTTTACTGCCCAAAATATTTTTGAGAAGGGTTGCCACATGTTTGAAAATTTTAATTTAGCTTAATTGATAAGATACATATATTGCAATATGGGTACCAAACTGCAGAGGTTCAGGAAATTTTACTGCCGAAAATAGTTTTGAGGAGGGTTGCCACCTGTTTTAAACATTTTATTCGATTTAATTTATAAAATAAATGAAGTACATATGTATTATAATACGGGTATCAAACAACACAAAAATACTTTTAAGGCGCAGTAAAGCACGCTGGGTATTTGCTAGTAATCGATAATTCTTTGTTTTTTAATTTCTTCATTATGTGTATTATAACCGTTATATTCAGGCTTAGTTTTAAGATCTATTATTCTTGATCGAAAAAAAAATAAAAAAATAACGATTTCATGAAACCTAACCTCAAAAATCATGCTGAATAAGCGCTCAACACCTTTAAGCTCTTTAAATCAACGCTACCAGACGGCTATTATAAAGTTGTCGTGCCACTGGCTGATTCCAATCTACGCCAATTGCGTTTTGCTAGGATATATGTACATATGTACATATTCCAAGAACTTGAAGGGTGGTCAGGTTGGCGCTTATTCCAAGCCTGGCAAAAGATCTCATCTCTTCCAAGTATTTGAGGCAAATCAGTCTCTCTGCGTTTTTACTCAAACCCCTGGACAGCCTGATTGATTTGCACATTAGAAAAAGGATTTTACTCAAAGAATCGACGTTCAATTCTATAAAAAAAAATGAAATAATTGGGACTGTGCGATTATTCTATTACTCGAGCAAGTTGGTTAATCAGTTATTCGGTTAATCAATTACTCGAGTAATCAAGATTTTGATTACTCAAAACCATGATAAAACAAGTAAGAGCAGCGCTGTCTTCGGCTATGCCGAAGGCTTCATACCTTTCATGAACATCTGCAAATTTTACTTTGACAGATTACTGCTTTTGAATACATCTGCATACATCGATAGAGGAGTTATATACTTATATAAAAAATCGCATCTAAACAATCAGAGGTATGGAAGATATACTTTATATGGCACCAATCTAAGTGATTTTCACTGCTATGTGATCGGTATGTAAACCGGTAACACAATTTATTGGGTTTAGTTTCCTACATAAAGGAGATATATGGCAAAAACTGGTATCTGAACAATCAGTGCTATAGGAGATAAAGCTTATACAGCATAGATTTTGATGATTTTCTCAGTAGACTTTGTATTATTATTTATAAAATATCTTACGAAATTTATCGGTTTTAGCTGTTCAAATAAAGGAGTTTTACCGTAAAATCCCATATCTGAACAATCAGATGTATGGAAGATATATGTTGTAGTCATCCGATCCTTGTTATTTTCACTGTAAGTATTCTGTAAATAATGAGTGAAAGTGGTGCGAAATTTCATGTTCCTAGCTGCATAAATGGAGGAGTTATGATAAAAGACCTCATATCTGAACAATCAGTTGTATGGGGTCTGAGGGTTATAGTGACCCGATCTTTGTTATTTTCACTGTAAGTCTTCTGTTGATAATGACTGAAAACAGCGCGAAATTTCATGGTTCTAGCTACATAAATGGATGAATTATAACGAAAAATCTCATATCTGAACAATCAGCTGTATGGGAGCTATAGGTTATAGTTACCCGATCTTTTTAATTTTCACTGTAAGTTTTCTGTTGATAACTATTGAAAACAGTGCGGAATTTCATGTTCCTAGCGATATAAATGGAGGAGTTATAACGAAAAATTTTATATCTGAACAATCAGTTGTATGGGGTCTATAGGTTATAGTGACCCGATCTTTGTAATTTTCACTGTAAGTATTCTGTTGATAATGGGTGCAAGTACTGCAAAATTTCATGTTCGTAGCTGCATAAATGGAGAAGTTATAACGAAAAATCTCATATCTGAACAATCAGTTGTATGGGAGCTATTGGTTATAGTGACCCGATCTTTGTAATTTTCACTGTAAGCATTCTGTTGATAATGGGTGTAAGTGCTGCGAAATTTCATGTTCGTAGCTGCGTAAATGGAGAAGTTATAACGAAAAATCTCATATCTGAACAATCAGTTGTATGGGAGCTATATGTTATAGTGGTCCGATTCTTCCGGTTCCGACAAATGATTAATATATTATAAAAATACACCCACCTACCAAATTTGATCCGGATATCTCGAAAACTGAGAGACTAGATTGCATACAAACAGACAGACAGACAGACAGACGGACAGACGGACAGACGGACATGGATAAATCAACTCAGCTCGACGTTCTGATCATATAAGTATACATTTTGATGGGTCTATCTCTTTTTGTTCTGGTACTTACAAACATCGGACCAAAGTTATAATACCATTTCATGCTCATGAAAGGTATAAAAAGGCAGGAAAAGGCAAAAAGCGCACCTAAAAGACAGAAAATATGAAGAACAATTAAAAAATACATTTATATTACAAGTAAAAAGAGAAAAACTATGAACTAGTTTCATTATATGAAAAATTTGTACTTTGAATCTTTGACTATTTTATCCTTTCGGGTTTCTAACTCATAAAACTTTAATCTGTATAGTTGTAGTAACATTGAACCACAAGATGCATTTTGAAGTTTTCTGGCAGCATTTTCATTCGATTTTCGCGAAGAAAAGCCTTGAATGTACTAAATGTGCGCTCGACATAAGTTGATACAAGTGGAGCCCAATTTAAATATGGAACGTTTGAAACGTTCATATTATCAGAAGTAAGGGCGTTTTTCTCGCCCTTTATAATTCTATCAACCCCCCCTTATTGTCTCCAAGCCTTCGATAGCTGAGAAAACGGCTTTGAATTTTTCCAACACCAATTTGGCAAGAGGTCTCTGCGCTTCTATAAGCCGCATGGGCAATGTGTATATTTTTTAATCTTAACAAATAAAAAATGTAAATGCTATAATCACTTTTTTAAAGGTAGAAAAGGCAAAAAAGGCAAATATCTTAAAAAAGGCAAAAAAAGGCAACATCAAATGTGTATAGTTACCCCCCAATTCTGTGCAATTGACAAATAATCAATCTTGACTATTTGTCAATAAATTTGTGCCTAAAACTATGCCGATAAGATTTGGCTGTATTTGCTAAATTTGTTGTGCATGTTTAAAGCGCCTAAAATAAAATTTTTGCAGCATAGTTTAGGCGCAAATTTATTGACAAATAGTCAAGCTTGACAATTTGTCCAGTGAACAGAATTGGGGGGTTAATCTGCATAAGCATGCGCGACTGGCTCGCGTTTAAGTTTGTATGTACATACACATGTATGTATGTATGAACTCATTTGTTGCAAGTGGTTTTGATATTCGTAGCATGATTTTAGGCATATGCCTCACAGTAGTCTATTGATAAAGAGCAAGGCGAAAATTTAAAAAATACTGAAATAATTTTAATTTGGGTCCGTTGATAACTGCTGAACATACATGTATATGTGTATTAGGCCGGGTCGATTTGTGGGGAGGCAAAAAAATCGCCCATTGCTCTGTGAAAATCATATTCTAGGGATCAAAATAAGAAACTTTGCCGAAGGAACCATACCTCTAAAACGAATTCTGATAACCCCCAATTTGGGTCGAACTTTTGGGTAGGGGCAAATTTTGAAAAATCCCACTTTGACCCATTTAGAGTGCTCCAATCGAGTCCAAATGTATGACCGACCCCCACTAACTTTGGAGGCCCGACCCACCGATGCCAGTGGCACACCCCCTGGAACCCCGCTGGGGTTCACCATACAAACATTTCAAAAAATCGCCGGTTTTGCACTTTACATGAAAAAATCAGCGAAATGCCTATGTTTTTTCTTTTAGGAGTTTATTTTTCTCTTTAGAAATTTATTTAGTCAGAACATACATATGTAAATGAAAAAATGAATTTACCTTAGTAATAGAAAAGAAATTTAAAAAAATTATTAGAAATTAGCGTTTTTACAACCCTTTTAAAACCAAGGCATCACTGTGATGCATTTGCATGTCGTAAACATAGTTGTGGGGGTTTTTTATTCAACCGTTTTAAAAAATGAAGGTATCACTGTGACACAATTGCAAATCGGAAAATTGCTTGTGTGCGTTTTTGAAGACACAGCTGCATGTCGTAAACTTACTTGTGTAGTTTTTTTATAGCACCTACTTAAGAAATGAAGGTTGTTTTTACAACCCTTTTTGTGGGTATTTTAAGGCACCTTCTTAAGAAATGCGCTACTGATTTAACTGATCTTTATTTACCAACCCATCTGGATATCTTGAAATATTATTTTTACTTAAGCGAACGTGCTAAAACAGAACAAAACAAGTTTTCCCATAAATCATTCACTATTCAAGTACAAGATAAGTTGATTGGAATTTGGGAAAAACTTGGTATGGAAATAATGCTGAAAAAAAGTGTATTTAATAAATTGAATAAATTGCTTGACAAGTATCAAGAGCAAATCAAGAGAAGAAACAACACCCAACAATTTACAGAGTATGTAAAATCCCTGGAAACAATTTTTTACATTGGAACATGTAAATATGAATATGAATAAATATGAATAAATATGAATATGAAATGCGATTTGAAGGCAGCTCCATGTGCATGCGGCTGGGTTCCCGAACGCCTCAAAGAGTTCATGCACGATCAACATAATCAGAGAAGACTAACAATGGATGCATTTGTGATGGAAACTGAAGAGCAAGGAGCAACGTCTATGTCATCAATGCCAACATACCAAGATCCCGTTGATTCAACATACGCACCGCCACCGGTTCAAGAAGATATGGATAGAAGCACAAGTTCACAATACACAGAGAGATACGATTGTTTTAACTTTGCCTTGGTATGTGACAGATTTGGTGTGCCTGACAGAGTAGCATCAGCATTGGGAACCGCTCTTTTGCAAGATTTTAAAATGAAAGATAAGCATGGGAAACCTCTCATCATGGATAAATCGAAAGATCGCAGAGAAAAAGAGAAATGCAGACAAGAAGTGCTTCGCAAACGGTTAGATGATACCAATTTGTTAGCGTTTTCATTCGATGGCAGAAAAGATGATACTTTAACGATAGATAAAATTGATGAGAAGTATCATACTAGGATGGTAAAAGAACCTCATCTTGTTATTTTGAGAGAACCCAATTCTGAATTGATTGGTTACGTAAGACTGGAACATGAAACCGCTGAATACAAAACAACCAAATTAAATGGTTTTTTCAACGATAAAAATATATCACTGGATGCATTAATTGGAATATGCACTGACGGTGAGCCAACAAACACTGGCCCACACGGTGGAATTATACGACGATTCGAATTGCTGTTAAAAAGACCATTGCATTGGTTCGTTTGCCTTCTACACTTCAACGAACTTCCGTTTCGGCATTTGTTTGAAGCTTTGGATAAATCAACCAGCACTGGACCAAGATCGGCAACCGGAAAACTGAGCCGTCAAATCGAAACTTGTGAAACTCTTCCGGTAAGTTATTGCTATCACTCATTTATTATAATTGTCAACCATTTTTAATTATTTTATTATTATATATTTTCAGGTGGTGGACGGCTTCGAGAAAATTGAGTTGCAAAATATGCCCCCTGCTCCAGATAAAATTGAATTTTCCACCGATTCGAAGTACTTATACGACATGGCCCATGCAATTTCCAGCGGCGTGGTTCCGGTGGATCTGGCTAACATCAAACCAGGGAAAATAGTACATTCTCGGTGGCTCACCAAGGCCTCTAGATTATTGCGATTATATGTGACAACGGAAAATCCAGATGCAAATTCAAGAATTCTGGTTGAATTTATAATTAAATGTTATGTGCCAATGTACTTCAATATCAAGTATTACAGCTCTGTCGTGTACGGCAGTGCATTATTTTTCAAGTTCATTGGTTGGTCACGATTTCTAGAACCTCGTTTACGCAAAATTGTCAATCAAGTAATTAAAGATAATTCATATTATGCGCATTCGGAAAATATCTTGTTATCAATGTTGTTTAATGATAGCAAAGAAAAGCGCGACTGTGCCATCAAGAAAATTCTACGCTATCGAACCGATGTTGACGAGCCAATGGAACTTAGTGTTTATAAAAAACCAGATATAAACTTTAATTGCACAAGTTATACGGAAATGATCAATTTGAATGATATAAATATCGTATTTGAACCACCATTCACGCGAAGCATTCCGTACGATACATTGAAAGAATATTTAAATCAAGATGATCCACCGTTTAATGATCCAAAAATTCCATCACACATACAAGGAACGGAACGACATGTTCAATTGCTAGCTAGAGTTTCCAAACGGGTTATACCGGAAAATGTAGAGGCTGTTATGGCGACGACATTAGAGAGCCGTGCGAAATTGCCCAGACTTGAAAGTAAAAAAGACTTCAAACAATAATTTTTTTTAGTTTCTTTCCTATAACTCACTTAAATTAATTTTTTCATTTACATATGTTCTGACTAAATAAATTTCTTAAGAGAAAAAATAGATATTATTATAAATAAATAATAAATGTTATTATAAATAAATAAATAAAAATAAAGAAAAAACATAGCCATTTAGCTGATTTTTTC
>NW_023466209.1:0-7797 GCF_013731165.1 Rhagoletis pomonella | reverse complement strand
TAAATTTATAAAAAATTCCAAATAAACGAGGAATTTGCAAAAACATACATTTTTTGTAGCACGCATGCTCAAACGCCCGCTTATGTAAATACTTTCATACATACTTTTACAAAAATTTACCACACAATGTTTCAAACAGTGTTGCCAGGTTGACGATTTGGTAGTCATTAAGTCAGCAATAATAGGCTCGCCTTACTTTGAAGAGTTTTGGCTATATTTCTTTGGTTTATTATTTATTTAGATTTATGGCTAGATATATGTATGTACAACAAACACCATATAAACCTCCTTTTCAAACTCTGGAAAAAAATATAAAAACATAAAAAATCAACGGTATGCTGTAGCCAATTGAAACTTGCACTTTATTATACTACAATTGAATGGGCTACAAAACTGCATACCAAAAATTCTGAATAAAAAATTTGAAAATTTTATGAAAATTTGTCGAATTTTTATAATTTTTGTTCAAAGTTTAAAAAGCGGATTTATATGATGTTTGTTGTATATCTACCTAGGCTTTTATAAAAAAAATATTAAACATAAAATAAACTAAAGAAATATGTATAGCCAAAACTCTTCAAAGTACGACGAGTCTATTATTTTTGCCGCCAGTGTAGTTACACAGACAATTATAAATTGCAGTGTCAACACTTGTTGAGAGTTTACCATTTCTGCTAATATATAATTGTCGTATCCAAATTATATCATGCGGCAACACTAATAGTAGTTATCGATAAGTAGTTTTCTTAGTGACGTTGTGTACTGGTATAAATTTTATTGAGCGAAGGTATAAAGAAAATCATGCTTTGACATCCTGGTCAATATGCCCGAAGGGGGTACTCTTGTAATGGGCAAAGAGAGCTTAACCAATCAAACAATTGAGAAGAGCTAAAAAAAAATAATTTGTCTTGCCGCAGTTTCATATTTTTCGTGCGATTTTGGCCATAATGATCTTGA
This sequence comes from Rhagoletis pomonella, assembly GCF_013731165.1. Taxonomy (NCBI): domain Eukaryota; kingdom Metazoa; phylum Arthropoda; class Insecta; order Diptera; family Tephritidae; genus Rhagoletis; species Rhagoletis pomonella. The sequence continues at coordinate 6,840 of NW_023466209.1, read as the reverse complement.
CTTCAGTCAAAAACCCCAATTAGTCTTTAGGCCAAATTCCTTAAGAAAAATTACAAAAAAAGGCGAAAACACACACAAAAAAAAGCGTTCAGAAAACAGCCCTCAGGCTAAAAACCGTACCCTGTGCTACTTTTTTTACCGTTTTTTGGCTTTTCATCTTCATATCAGATAAATGAATGAATCGATGCATATTTTTTGGTTTCACCGAGCTGCAGTGATCTTCTCATTCAATCGTACCTCGATCACAGTCGGGTGTTTATATCACAGTAACTGACCTTCTAATACAGATTCCAGCGTCATCTAGCAAATAAATTTTTCTTAAATTACACAGGCCTGCGAAATTTAACTTTATTTTCCCCGTTCCAATAATTATGTCATTTTAATTAAAATTAAAATACGTCTTTCGTTTTTTTTCTAGGAAGTCGATATTTATTTTTATTTGATGATATGCATAGTAAAAAAATTTACGTAATGGAATTTTTTCATTCTTACCGTATTATTAACACATGCCGAAATTTCGAATTAGTTTTTTAAGGGAAAAACCATCGCAGGCCAGTGTAATGTATTATTTGTTTGTTTATTTAGGAAAGATATATCACTAGCTTAGAGTAAAAGGTTGTAGAAAATTAAAAAAATTAATCAAATTTTCATCAAAACTGATCAAAACTGTAAATTTTTTTCTCATTTTTTTTTAGTATGCAGTTTTATAAGTCATTCAAAATTTTGTGGGAAAGTGGCCATTCTACGTCCTAAGGCGACCCGGTAGCAGGACAGCATCGTACGAATACAGCCGGCGACCCCTCGCTGCGAAACATCCAATAGGCACGGTTGTGCGTAATACCCCGGATTAGGGGGAAAAAAGGGTTGTGGCTGGGGTAGGAATTGGGTTTCTGGGAGAGCAAGAGAGGTTGTAGCGTCGGTGCGGTGATCTTGCCATAGTGCACGGGGTACGTGAGACGAGTGACCATCCAAGCAGTCATATCAATCTTCCCCTCTTTGTTCATAGTTTATCGATGATTTACATGCATTAATCCTTAAGCCCGACCTTGCTGTTGCGTAGGGGTTAGCAGTGCGCGCTGCAACTCCGCAGGGCCTGGGTTCAAGCCCGGTTCAACGCAACATCAAAAAAAAAAACCAAAAAAATTGTTTTTTTTTTTTAATAGCGGTCGCCCCTCGGCAGGCAATAGCAAACCTCCGAGTGTTTTTTAGCCATAAAAAGTAGGTTCTCATAAAAATACAACCGCCGTTCGGAGTCGGTTGTAGGTCCCTCCGCTTTGTGTAACAACATCAAGGCGCACGCGTTAATCTATTATTATTAAGCCTCATCCGCACGGCAAGGAGACCAACATGATGGACGTAAGCTATTAATTTTTGATGCAGAAATGTTCCTAGATGATCAAAGGTTATTTCTGCATCAAAATTAAGTTTTGAAAAACAAAAAAATGGGTTACATTATTTTCGCCGTTAGGGCTCTAAAAATAATCCAGTTGATGGAAAATGCATGCGATGGTACGCCATTTTTAAATACATATCCTTTCGAGCAAGCAAGCAAAGCCAGCCAACAAAGCGGTGTGGGTTGGCGTACCTGTACGTTTAACGCTTCTGCTTGCGCAGGCCTAAAGAACCATATCAAAACAAAAGTAGTAGTTCATTCCGATAACTCATTCATCGCCTAACTACGTACTTAACCCGTATAATAAATGTACTACATATGTATACACATTGCATCATATGTTAAATACAAGAATTTGCCTGTCAAAATGATGTTTACACTACCCAGCGCCAAAGACAATAACAGTCCTCATTGTTGAAAAAGGATACAAGGACAATGTATACAAACAAATTTAGAGCTACTGGTCATCAGAACTACAGGTATTATGTTCGTAGGTAGAACACAGGTAAATAACAGTAAATGCATATCTTCGAAGGCTTTCTAAGCATAGTATAAAAAGAGTAGGAAATTTTTTTAGAAGCCAAACACAGTTCAACAGCATAGACTTTAAGACTACAGCGCAATTGCTAACGCAAAGTTCTAACTATTTACGAAGTACTTAATCCAAACGACGATTTCAAAAAATGAGCCTATCCAACAGATTAACTTTTGAATCAATGGACGTCGATACTAGCCAGCAGTCGAATAGCTTTGCAGATTTGCTACCTTTGGAGCAAAGCGTCGACTTATCAACGCTCCAAGCAGTCACAAGCCAGCAGGAAATTTCAAAGGCGCACAATTTAACACACACTGGAGCCATTGCACGAAGACGTCTGGATTTTTATGATCCATCCTTGGAATGTGGCTTCGAAGGATCCACAACAGACATTGAGTTTATGCTAAGTGCGGCAGCAATTGAAGCAGACTACCAAACACCACAGCGAGCTATTATACCGATTGGTGTAAATCCCATTGCAAAACAAGAGCGTGGACTTGTAAGAAAATTTGAGTCTAGCTTTATCGGAAACGATGGTGGTAATATATCGGGTGATATTAAACGCCGCAGATATCAATGAAATTAATAGAATTTTGTGTTACATACGTTTAGAGGCTTAGTATTAGAATGTTATGTGAATTTTGAATTATATAACTACTAGATTAAGTTGGACCAGGTCCTAAAAATTTAGGTTGGCTTTGTTGCCCAACGCATTCTAACTCTTAAAAAGATACATTTTGATACATACTACATATTGGGTAATTTGGTACAAAAATAAAAAAAAATTTACTTTTTATAAAAATTTTACGTTTCTCCTTCTATTAAATCGATATGAAATTTTTATTTTTATTGTTTTTTTTTTTTGCAGAATTTGACAGGCACACTAAGGGACCGACATTTTCATACAAATTATAGTCATTAGAGCGCCAACACGTTCCAAAAGGATGCTGATTACGTCGACTATGTTTTATATTAACCAGCGGCACGAGGCCTATAAGCTTGCTGGCTGAAGTAAGGGAAAGCCTTAGAAACTTGAGGCGATGTTACAGATATTCGTTTACGGTTGCTTCCCGAAATGCCTGGACAGAAAACGAATGGCTGCGTTGAACACCACTGGGGTGGAGAGAGACAAAGACAAGGTTATAGATAAAGGCAAATATAAAGTCTACGGAAGACGCAGTCAAAAACAACGAAACAGGAGAATATGAATGTGAAGGAAAAGTTAAAGATGCAGATTATTAATTAATTAAAGATGAAGATGAAGGCGAATAAAAGTAAAGATTAAGATGGTGAAGATCGAGGTGAAGATAAGAGAAGGTAGAGATGGAGAGGAACATGAAGATGAGGATGAAGATGAAGATGGAGCTGAAGGTGAGAAAGGGATAGGAAGACGAAGGAAGAGGAAGGGGAAGACGTAGATAAAAGTGAAAATGAAGGTGTAGATTGAAGACGAAGATGACAAAGAAGATGCAAATGACGATGAAGATGAAAATTAAGGATTAAGATTAAGGTTAAGATTATGATTATGATGAAAGCAAAGCCAAAGGTAAAAATAAGGACAAAGATAAATTCACAAAGACAAAGATAAAGATAAAGACAAATAGAAAAACAAAACAAAAAGAGAAACACATGGACAGAGAAAAAGCCAAAAAGGCAAAATCAAGGGAGAATAAAAATGAAACTTATGCGAGAAAAACTCAACTAAATATCTAAAAGAAAATAGATTGCATAGACATTTCTTCCTTTCGGGATTTTTTTTTTGTAATTATCACTTCCACTGCGCGTACGAACTACACGTAATCTTTTTTTGATATATTTTTTCTTTGTTTCAACATTACTTACTTTTGGAGCCTAATAACGATTTTTTTTTAGTTTGAAGCCAGTTTTTGTTTTTTCTGCAAAGTGACACTTTGGTCGTTCCGTTAAATTAATGTGTAATATGAAAGCACGAACAATTTTAAATTGGGCAGATCTTTTTTTTCTACAAAAAATTTTGCCTTTTCTCTCATTAGTATTTGTGCGTAGGGGATACTGAGAACCTAACAACTTGAGCCTAACATCCCTATTCCCACCGCCATCACTGACAAAATTTTATTTTGAAAACAACTTGAGCCTAACAGCCCCATTCCCACCCAAATCACTGACAACATTCATCGTAGCATTATTATCACATTTAGTGTGCCTAAAACATAATATGTATAAACATTGTTTAGCCGCAGTTGCGTACTCAGTAGATCATAACAATAACAATTAGAGCGCCTCAAATGAAACTGCGGCATAGTATTAGGCGCAGTAGTAAAGACAATAGTCAGCCGTTGAGTTTTGTCATTGGCGTAGGAATAGGGCTGTAAAGGAAGAACTAAAGTATTTTTCCCACTCTAGGGAAGTTGAAATTGCAATTGAAATGACAGTTTTAACATACTTTTTTGCAAATTTTTAGCTCGCAGAAATTAAGGTCGAAAATAATCCCAACGATACCATAAGAAAACGAATATCCATTGATGATATTGCAAATTATATATTGACAGAGTGAAAACAATCTCACATTAACTTTAAAATCAATAGCATTGATTGCTAATCAACTCATAGCTTGCGGTTCATTGAACAGGTCATCATTCCACACCCGCATACACGCAAAATACAAAAATTTCACAACTCACCAACAGATGAAAAATTGTAGATTTTATTTCTTTACATTTATATTGCAATTGCTGAAGACCATTATCCATTCAGTACAGCACATAACAATAGCGTAAAGGCGATACCCAATAAAAAAAAAACAAAGCATTGAGAAAAGAGTAAAGTAAATACTCCTAAACTGTTGAAAGCCGTGCATACTCATAGTTAATAACAAAACTAGAAAACCGAAAGGTACGAAAAATTTTATGCGCTTAAAAAATACGAATACAAAAACAATACGAAGGTCGCAGCTTAAAAACATTTTGAACAATTTAGAAGCAGACAAGCACAAAATACAGCAAATCACCGAAATTATTATTGCTAAACCATAGATCAATTAAAGTCAAGTGATTTACTATATACCTATAACTCATCAATGAAGCCTTCAAAACCACTTATCACACGATGATGACCCACCGCTCATGGTGTACAGTAATTTGTAGATGACATTGGCTTAAGAGGTGCATATGTACATACGTATCTATGTATAATATTTTTGTATAATCAGTAATATGTAGTTAACCATTTTCACCAGATAAGCATCAGTCATTTGCTTTTCATTCATTTAGCAGTTCATTACACTGGACTCCTACTTGGTGTTACCAATAAAAAAGTTTTTTTTTTCTCTACCAAATTATTGCAAAGAGAGATCAATATATGTATATAGATAGAGAAGGGACATCAATGCCTACATAGCTTCATCTTTCCTAAATTAAGTGGGTCTAGAATACTTCACCACAATATTTGATCTCAATCAATTTCTTTCCGATTTTTAGGTTGCCTCAATTCAACGTCTCATTCAACTTAATTCATACGATGAACTTCTGGTTATTTGGTACTGGTCTCTCCAACGCACAGTGGTCAATAAATGGAATTTAATGTTCATAATTCACTGGAGCCTTCATTTCTCAACCGATTTGATTAATTATTTTTTTAAATGAAAGCTAATCAAATTTGCAAGAGACTAGTTGAGCCCAATTTTAAAATTTTTTATTTGTTTGTATTAAATTTTTTAGTGCAAAGTGCAGAAATTGCGCCAATTTTGAAGAAGACCGATTCTCCTGTTCCAGCTAATAAAAGTTTCATAATAAAAATTAGTTAAAAACAATTGTAGGGCTCTCCTAAAACAAAAAATAAATTAAAAAGTAATAATTTGAAATGTTATAAAAAAAAATGTTACCAAAAGTATTTTTTTGTTTTTAGTTTTTATAAAAATTTTGGGTATGCAGTTTTATAGATTACTAAATTTTAGTATAATAAAGTGCAAGTTGTAAGTCGCTAAGAGTTCGCGTTGATTAATCAAATCGGTTGAGAAATGAAGGCTCCAGTGAATTATGAACATTAAATTCCATTTATTGACCACTGTGCAACGCCTCTTGTCTTCAAGGCAAAGACGGTATTTCGTCTCCGTGTTGAGCTCAATCCGGTGCATGTGGGAATGCAGATGGTTATGACTGGTTAATTCCATGTGATCAACCTGGTGTTGGCTCTACACAGGGGATTTTTCAAAGTCAAAATATTGATGAATTTTCGCCATTTCCTTTTTAATTTAAATTTTTTCGAAAAATATATTGGTGCCCCACACAAAATTTAGCTGTTGATTTTTTCAATTACCACCCTAATGAATACAAACAACAGTAATAAATTACTTGCTACCACCATAAATTATTTTGCTAAAAATTATAACTCAATACTTGCAAACAAGTAAATTGCCTAAAATCCAAACGAATTTGTATAATTTTGCCATAACATTTCAATTAACCCATAAACTATCACGAAAAATTTGTATTGTCAAATATTTTGACTTTGTTTAGCGCTTAACTTGCACGTACCCACAAAGCAACTATGTATGTAGCCGAAAACTGTTTGATGCTTTTGAAATAACCACAAGAGTAATGTAAAATAATTAAATGCTTTAGTATCTAGTTGATCACACAAGTGTCGCTCTAATAAATTAGCGATTTGATTGAATTCATTTGCAATAAAATCCCATTAAAATTCACATTGTCACAGCAACGTTTGCACGCACAAGAGTCGGGTGGGGCGAAACCCAAGTGTAACGTGCTTTGCGCTTAAATTTCCGTTAACAAAAATTAATGAACATAAATTTTCAAAAATACACTCAACAGTAGTCGTTATTTATTTTAATTTTTGTCCACTTTTGCATTTTTTTTTTTTTTTCGCATACGTACATTTTTACGGGCACATTATGTTGGCGTGAGCTTTGTCAATT
>NW_023466208.1:0-7800 GCF_013731165.1 Rhagoletis pomonella | reverse complement strand
TGCTTAATCAATTGCAGGCATCCAATCAGGCATTTATAGCGAGCATGATAAAGGAAAATAGGGGTTTTCTCGAAAAGACTATTCGCGAAAATAAAGGGGCTGGGGAGCGGCAGACGGCCATACCCAATTTTCGTCCATTCAATAAATCCAATGATCAATGGAGTACATAAATACTCCAGTTAGAGCAACATTTTCTGGCTAATGGTGTGACGGAAGAACCAACGAGACGCGCATGTATACTCAGTTGGGTTGGAGCACACAATTATGGTTGTTACAAAAGCTTTTTGATGGTAAAATAAAAGAAATAACTTTTAAGGAGATAACCACGGCTGTAAATGACCATTTCATCAAAAAGCAACACGTGTTAGCGGCACGCTTCAAGTTTTACCGTACCACAATGAAAATGGACCAGACATAATCGAATTGGGTAGCCGAGTTGCGGGGCGCCTCAAAAGACTGTATGTTCACATGTTTCAAAGCGGGATGCTCTGAATCATATGTGGACAGTAAAATACGGGACATGATCGTAATGCACACACCCCATGCTAAGGACTGCCGCGTTACAGAAAACAAATCCAACGTTGGAAGAGGTAGTACAAATAGCGTCAATTTATGAGTCAACTGTTCGAACTTGTTCGGCAATGAAGGAATCTGAGCGTGCGGTAGTAAATAAAGTTTATGCGTCTAGAAGCAGATCTTCCAACCGCGCGGATAGCAAATGGAAAAAGAGTAATATTTCACGTGGCTCCACAGAAAAAGCGCTTAAATCATGCCCTGGGTACGGTACGTCACACTCGCGAAATGACTGCATTTATTTCAAAAGGAAGACTAAATATAACAGCTGTTCAAGGCCCGGACATATTTCGTCAGTATGCAAATCTATCGAAAAACGTAAGACGTCGAAGTTCAAGAAAGTTAATGAAGTTAATGACATTAGCCAACCGAGTTTCGAAAATATCAGCGTGATAAATGTCTTTAATGGTTCCGTAAATTAAGGTTTCATATTGATATCCCAAGTAATCTACAAGCAAATCAATGTTTCTCATCCTCAACAGAGCCCCGATAAAGTAGCCAACTAGCTAAATCCCTCGAGGGTCTAGCCAAAGAATACCCTACTCTTTTCGCAGGCGGACTTGGGTTATGCTCTACATTTAAAGCTAAAATTTGTGTTAAGGCTGGCGCAAAGCCAAAGTTCTCCAAGCCGTACAACATATCCTTCGCATTTCACGATGAAGTACTGGCCGAACTGAATCGCTTAGTAAGTACTAACGTTTTACAGCCCATTAAGGCCAGCGAACGGGCAGCGCCCATTGTGGTGATACGGAAGCAGGGTGGCAAAATACGGGTGTGCGCTGATTTTAAGGTAGGCCTTAACTCCCAAATACAAGCTAGCCCATCCCCCGCATAAAGGAACTATTGCGACGCTTATCACCAAATCGAGCTATCTGAGGTCTCACAGAAATACATGGTGATCAACACAGCATTTGGGTTATTCCAGTGTCAAAGGATGCCGTTTGGAATTTCTAGCGCCCCTGGAATTTTCTAATGGTTTATGGAGCAACTGATAACAGGCATCCCTGGATGCGCAGTACATCTTGATGATGTGATCGTTACTGGAGAAAATGATGAAAATCATGTGGCCAACGTTCGCAGATTTTTTCAACGGATACAAGAAAATGGACTTCGATGTCGCCCAGAAAAATGCACCTTCGCCAGTCAGCAAATTGAATACGTCGGTCACATAATTGATGCTAACGGTATTAAACCCTGAACCAATCGTTTAGCGGCGACGTGCGTGAAGTAGAAGCATTCATTACGAAAATCAACTATTATAATAAGTTTATCCCGAATTTCTCCGCAAAGGCGTCCGCATTGAATATCTTGAGAAGGCAAGGGCAAAAGTTTGAATGGGGCGAGGCTCAGGAAACTGCTTTTGCGGCATTAAAAGATGATATATTAACAGCGACCCAGCTCGTGCACCACAACGAAAAGTACCTATAATTCTTGCAATAGAGAACTAGCCACATTCTCACATCTGAAACGGTAGAGAGCGACTCGAAAAACTATCGAGAATCATAGCGATCTCAACAAAAAGGGGACATAGTTCTCGACTCGAGAAAATATTAATTCTCTAATCGAATTCTAATGTTGATCTCTAATGGGATTCGAATGTGAATTTCAAACTGCTGTTTTGCTTTATTAAATAAAACGCATTGTTTGCAAAATTTGTATTAAATGTGTTCCCAATAAAATAATAATGAATTATTTGAACTTAAAAATAATTTATAATTCATTCATTTGGAATATTGCTTATTACCAGGGAACGGATTTTATGGAAATTGCCTTTTTTTCTGCTAAAGAGATAGAGTATATTCGATTAAGAATGTCCACGATTTAGCTTTCCCTGATTCCATATATACACATTTGCCTTTTTTGCAATACCTAGTGCCTTTTCCTGCCTTTTTCGCTATTTTATTTTGCCTTTTCCAGCCTATTTCGTTACTTTATTTTGCCTTTTTTATAGGTTTTTAGGTCCTAAAAATCCGTTCCCTGCTTATTACATTTATTTGAATTTGCGTTGTTTCTCTAATCGTTCTCGAATCGAATTCTAATGTAGTTCTCTAACTTCGTCATCGACTCGAGAACGATTAGAGAATTACCCTAGTTATCTAAAGCAGAAATCCAAATTTCTCTAACGTTAGAGACTGTATTTGCCGGGGTAATATCGCATAGGTATCCAGATGGGTCGGAAAACCCAATTGCTTTCGCATCCAATACGTTAAATAAGAGCCAAATAAACTACTCGCAAGTAGAAAAGGAAGCACTATCCATAGTATTTGGCGTCACGCGTTTTCACCAGTACTTATACGGTCGTAGGTTTAAACTAACTAGTGATCATCAACCGCTGGTCACCATATTTCATCCCCATAAAAAGGTACCGGTCGCAGCGTTGCACAGGCTCCAAAGGTGGGCAATATTTCTCCAAGACTACGACTACACTATAAGGTATAAAATTATAGGTTAAAAAACTAAAACCTCGCTATTATAATTTCCATTCGTACTGACATCAGGTATGTAACTTGAGAACAAAAATCGCTGCATCTTTCATTTTGCTACGTTAGAGCCGTTGCCGAGAAACTTATGGATACATATACATATACACAAAAATTGCTCGTTTAAGGTAATTAAAATAAGGTGCAAAATTTATTTCCCGCAAAGGAAATGAAAGATTCATCATGTAAAGAAAGAGCTCTATGTAAATATCTAGCTACGTATCGCTCAACGCCAAATCCGATCACAGGGAAATCCCCCGCAGAGATACTACATGGCCGACAACCTCGTACGCTACTTTCAGCACTATTTCCAAACCAGCACGTACGTAACCAGTCCAAATCGAAGTTCTATATAGGACAAGAAGTCCAAGCCCGAAACTTTCCAGGGAAAAACAAATGGATTATAGGTCAAATAAACCAAGTATTGGGCCGTATGATGTACAACATAACAACACCAAGGGGCATGATTAGAAGACATCAAAACCAGATACGGAAAGTGGCAGCACCTCCCACCTGCGAGTCGGTAGACGATGAGATAGATTGGGACGTAGATCCAAATAATATAACCACCAATAACAACGCACCGCCCACTAGGAACGACAATCCAACGACCCCTGCGCAGGACCGCGACAACAACTCCAACGTACAAATAGGCGTACCCACTGTCCGTCGATTGGATGGACCGCGCAAGCAAACAGTGCGTTTCCAGATACCTAGCCAATAAATTAGGACAAGGGGAATGTTAGCAATCGGCATAAGGCAACCCTGCATTATCAGTTGCATGTTTCACATGACATTCTGCTGTTGCTGGTTGGTCGTGCTCTCTCTTCCTTCTTCGTTCGCAGGTAGGGATGCAAATTTTCAGAGCCAACATCGATACATCGATATTTCGATGTATCGTAAACACTAACATCGATGCCGAAAAAAATCGCCCTAAAACTATCGATACATCGATATTTTCCGATGTTTCATGATTTGCAGGTTTTTACAGGAAGGTGTTAACGTACGCCACCTTCCATAAGGTTTATTAATGGCGAAACCCGCTTTACTTGTAAAACCTGCAAATCCTGAAATACCTGGAACTGACTTAATGCTTGTTAAAATTTCAAGAAACACCTAGTATCCATCTAAACTGCTACATTGTTAACATTTCAATGGGTGGTTTTTTGAATTTAATTAGATTTCCTTCCAATGTCATAATAGATTTGCTGTTTACGCGCAGATAATACTTACACTCACCTTAAGTCGTATTGAAATACTGTAACTACGTCATGGAAATCGCCTATGTTCAACGTTGCCAATTGCTTTTATTAAGTACATGGCTGCCATCACCCGTAATACGCTTACCCAAAGGGCTCTGTCCCACGGTCAGTAATTATCACGATATTTGGATCGCGATCCATATTGATGGATTGATGGATCGCGCACGAATGCTACATGTTCAATATTTATCGCGTCAGTATTTGCATATTTTTTTTTGCTGAACGCTTATTATGACGCAAGAAAATATTTTTATTTTGTACGTATAATTTACAGATGATGCATTCCACAATTATTTTAAGATTTGTTCAATTTGTTTTGAAAGATTTTAAGCCCCGAGAGTGAAGGCAGAGCCGATGTTTACATTATGAGAGTAAAAGATGTACTAAAGAAATGTATGGATCGCGTTTTGAAAGTGCTACACGTTCAATATTTATTGACGGTATTGCGATCCGCGATCCAGATTTCAAAATTTTTATAAATTTTGCGATATGGATCACGATCCATCAATACTGCATACTACACCGTCAATAAATATCGCGATACTTGGATCACGTCAATAAATACTGACCGTGTGACAGAGCCCAAAGAATATAACATAAAGATGTGAACGCAATGGCAATTTTGAACCGAAACTAAAGTCGATGTTTAAAACATCGTTAAAATTGACATCGATATAGCGCCAATTTTATGATGTTGAATAATTTTCAAATATCGATGGTAAACATCGGTTTTTTAGCCGATGTTATCGATGTTTCAGAAACATCGATGCATCGTTTGCATCCCTATTCGCAGGCTCCACGCGTTTTTTGATGTACTCTATATCGTATTTACTTTGATTAATAAATAGTTAGTTTAAATCTACAATCTCTGTTTTAATCCGAACATCAGCCGCTATATCAATTTTGTACAGGTATATTGTTCGAAATTTTGCCTTTGAAACGCCGAACTTTCCTTTGAAATCGTTTCATTAGTTCTTGTGAAATAAGCTTTAAAAATTACAACTACAACATTTGAGCATAGCCTCCATATCGAAACGTAAGACGTATTCTACGTCAAAAATCAGTATTGAAAATCCGCTTTTAATAAATTTTATTTTTTTAAGTTAATAAAGTTTGCAGGACGAAATTTGATGACGACGTCGTGCGTGTATTAGTCATCAAACAATAAAAAAAAAATATTGCTTATTTTCAAGGAAATTTACTTAGCAAACACACTCTATAATGTTAGAGAAATTTGGATTTCTGCATTAGATAACTACGGTAATTCTCTCGTCCTCGAGTCGATGACGAAGTTAGAGAACTAAATTAGAATTCGATTCCAGAACGATTAGAGAAACAACGCAAATTCAAATAAATGTAAATAAGCAATATTCCAAATGAATGAATCACAAATTATGGGTGAGTTGAAATAATTCACTATTATTTTATTGGAAATACGTGTAACAAAATTTGTATAAACAAAGCGTTTTATTTAATAAAGCAAGAGAATTAATATTTTCTCGAGTCGAGAACTATGTCCCATTTTTGTTGAGAATCCAATGATTCTCGATAGTTTTTCGAGTCCTTCTCTAACGTTTGAGATTGGAGAATGTGGCTAGTTCTCCAATCATTCTCTAATCGATAACTAATCTCAATGTTTGGTGGGTAAAGACAAAATTTGTAAAGGACATTTTCCATGCCCATTCGTCCTTATCCAGCAAAAAATGTATTCTCTTATAATTATACAGAATTTTTTCTTTTATATGATACCCTAATTGTTATTCTACATTGCAGTGAAGTTTTGAAATTATCATATTTTTTTTAATTTCAAAGTCATATAAAAAAAATCCTGACGTCAGAGAGAAAAACTAAGTACGCATACCCATAGTTTCACGCATGATAAAAATATAGTAAGGTAGAACCGCTGAGAGTTACTTTTAAAATTCTTGACGTTTCCAAACAATTTAATTTTTAAATTTACTCACAGACTCACACACACATTTTCATTTTCAATCTCAAGCAACAACAATTTCGAACAATTTCAATTTTTTATTTTCAATTTTATATGAATTTAAAATGCTGGCAAACTTAAAAAAAAATCATGGCCGACAAATTGAGAGAACGGTTCTACCTTGCTATGTTTTTATCATGGTTTCACGTATATATTAATTCTTTTGTGTGTAATATTTACTGCCGCACGATGTTATGCATTCATATGTACATACATAGATTACTAAAAGAAAAACAGATCCACATTAACTGCAATCAACATATGTACCTATGTATGTATATACCTACATACATACGCTGAGATTAGGTTATATGTAAATATTTTGCCATCTGTTACTCAAAAGCTTAAATACCTACCGACACATACTTTTTGTCTCCTTCTCTCACTTCCAGCGCAAGCACGTATTTACAAAATGATAACGAAGTGATTTTATATGAAAAATCATTTATGCCCATACATGTCAATAAAATAAACATACTAGAAGATATCAACCAATACTTGAGGCATTTCATGTCACCGCGGCCACCTCTGTGCGCGACCTCTAAGGATTTGGATGAAAGTTGAAGAGATTGAAGGTCTAGGTGATATGAATATACGTGCAGCATATTTTGCCGATATGATGACGTAGGGTTGGCTATTTACACGGGGCTTAAATTTTAAGAAAACGTCATACATACCTTTCTTTAAAGTGCTGTTATCTTGGAAACCTTTTAACGAAACTTAATGAAAAAAAATTTATTTCTTCCCTCGTATTACGGGCTTCAATTATTCATTTTTTTACATTAATGTACAATGTATTAAAAACAATAATGTCAGCATTGAAGTCCAACGCAGAATCACCTTTGCCAACAAGTGCTACTTTGGACTGAGTAGGCAATTCAGGAGTAAAGTCCTCTCTCGACGTACGAAAACCGCGCTCTATAAGTCACTCATCATGCCCGTGCTGGTATATGGCGCAGAAGCATGGACAATGACAACATCCGATGAGGCGGCTCTTGGAGTGTTTGAGAGAAAGATTTTGCGGAAGATTTACGGGCCTTTACGCGTTGGCGACGGCGAGTACCGCAGACGATGGAACGATGAGCTGTATGAGCTTTACAACGATATGGACATAGTGCAGCGAATTAAAATACAGCGGCTCCGCTGGCTTGGTCATGTCGTTCGAATAGACACCGACGCTCCAGCTCTGAAAGTATTCAACTCGGAACCTGCTGGTGGTAGCAGGGGAAGAGGGAGGCCCCACCGTGATGGAAAGATCAGGTGGAGAAGGACTTGGTTTCACTTGGCGTCAGTTGGCACAGAGAAGAAACGACTCGCGTGCTTTGCTGAACTCGGCCAAAATCGCTTAGGCGGTTACAGCGCCAAAAAAAGAAGAAGAGTATAAAAAACAAAATAAGTAAACATTTTTCTTTTTGATTTTGTTTTGTTTTTTATAGCATTTAAAAAGTTTTTTTTTTTACATAAAAACCACTTGGCTATAATGTCATCTTTAAAT